>NW_009228955.1:0-33254 GCF_000690835.1 Fulmarus glacialis | reverse complement strand
GAAAGAGTCTCTGGGACTTCCCAAATACTTCTTTTTTTGGGGGGAGGGGGGAAGAGCTCTGAAAGTGAAGCAGATGTTATTAGCAGTCAGTTCGTTTCTGCCTACTTTCCCCAGCTACCGTACCGCAGTGCGAAGCTGCTCTGCTCTGATCCGTGGGGAAGGCACAAAGCTTCGCCACGCCGGTCTGCTCCAGGTCCCGAAGAAGTGAAAGAGGAATTTGTCCTTCCGCTGGCAAAACCCACTGCTTGCACCGTTCACCCCCATGGCAGCACAGTTCCCTATCGGTAGTTAAACCAAACCGAAATTCCTTGCAAGGCTGCTCCAACACCCACAGCTTGTGCCGCTGCGGAGCTCAGCCCAGCGCTCCCTGGGTGCCGGCGGCCGGCTCTGGCTGCGGTTACGCGGCAGTAAATCCCCGGCAGCCGGGACAGGGCCAGCACCGCACCGTGAAACTCAGGCTCCAGCACCGGGACATTCTTCGGATGTCTTTGAAGGCATCTTGCCTCTTTCATCTATATTTCAAAGATAACGAATCAAATTAATTTCTGATGCCATTGGTTTAAATTTCCTCATTAGCTTTAATTGCACTGGGTATGAGAATGGGGGCTCCGGGCAGAGACATGGCAGCCTCCTGCTCTTGCATGGCAAGGAATGCCTTCGGTGGCGATGATAAGGGGAAATCATTAGAGCAGCCTCGTGTGCGGGTATCCCCTGAGTAACCGCTGAAGGTGAAACGGTCTGGGATGTTATCAGATCAGATCAAAGAGCAGAGCCTATCCGCCCCAATCAGCCCCGACTGGCAGCTTGATAAGCTCAGCACCAGCAAATTCAACCGAGAAACCTCCCATAAAACTTGTACCGGTGGGATCAGGAGGGCACCCTGATTGCGTGTGAGTAACCAAACAGCATCATAAAAACACCTCTTAAATGCACCTGGGATTTAACAATGTCACCTTATACACGACAAGTCTAATTCCAGAGAGACTTTTCCAAGTTTGTCCACGTTATCCCATCAAACGCCGAGCCTGGGAAGGCAGCATCCTTCCCTGGGACCAGCGCTGAACCCACCTTTCCAGCACATTTTTTAGGAGCATGACTGTCAGTGGCAGTTGTTGGACGGGGCTTGAATTACGGGGCCATTCCAGTTCCCTCCTTGCCTCTCGCAGGCAGACAGCTGCTTTTACCTCTTCTCCGAAATTCTGTGAATTTTGGACCCTGTTCAAGACTGCGCAAATCAACTGGGGACTTTCCATTGTTTGCCGTGAGCTTCGGAGCAGCTGTTATTGTTCTTCATCGTCTGCCGGAACATTTCTGATCGAGTTATTGTTGTCTCCCAAGGAAACTTTTAGAAGTCTGTCAGAATGAAGAAGCCTTCGCATATTGGCAAAGCGATTTTTTGGTTTCATTCCCAGGGCGATAGTCAGAGTTCTTCCTTTTTACTGACGTCATGGCTTTTGGATGTGCTCAGACTAACTCGTGGGTGAATTCAATATTCGTCTTCGCAGCTTCTGCTACGTTTTCCTTTTTACCCTGCGGTGGTTTAAGGCCACTAGTTCTTACAGAACCATGTTTAATTTCCACAAAAGAGCGAACTTAAAGTCAGAAAAAGGTCTTTATTCTTGAAACGTTTAGAAGAAAAAAAATAGATTAATTGCTATTGCTTAATATCCCAATGTCTTTGTTTTGGTTTGGGTTTTTTTTTCTTTGCAAAGACTTCTCACACATATCTCCATCTGTAGCCATTTTTCTGGTGCGTCTGGGTTTTGTCTCTCTCTTCTTGTGGGAAGACTGATGGGCATTGCCAGCTCTTTCCAACGCTGTGGACTTAGAGATCCAGAAATCTACTAATTAGTTCATGTTTAATCTGCATGATCTGCAAGAGCAGTTCTGGAGTCTTGTAGATTTGTTCCAGCACAGTCAAATTATGCTGATTAGATTGGTAACAGGCCAAAAAAAAAAAAAACCATAAATAGCAATTATTTTAAATAAATTCCAAGCACATAAAGACTGATTTTAGCCTGGGCTGTTGAAAAATTTCATGCAAATTGTAGTGTGTGTTTATTGAATTTTTTTTCCCAAATGAAGTGGAAGAGTTGCACTTATTAGCATCAGAAAAAAGTTGAAATGCCATGGGCAGCCGTGATCAGGAGCAGTGAAACAGATACTCCCCGCAGCTGTGTGCTGCCTTGCAGGGGAGAGCACTGTCACCAGCGTTTGCTGCTTCGCCTGTTCCCGAGGCAGAGAGCCGTCTCTTAAAACTCCTGGTAAAATCCTAATGCCTGTAAAACCTTTCCTGTTGAACTGTGCCATCTCCCAAGGTCACTCGAGCTGCCTGCCGGGGGAACAGGGTTGCTCCCCACTTGCAGCCCAAACCCTGCTGCGTAAATGGGCTGAGAGGTGCAGCTGCAGGACGAGGAGGGTTGTCCAGCTCTCCATCAGCTGGTGCAGCGGAAGGTGCTACTCTGCAGTGCCCTTCCTGGTGCTTCTGCGGTTGCTATCCTCGTTTTTGGGGTGGAATGGAGTTTAAACAAGGAATTTAGAAGTCTGGCTCTTTGGTTCATCACAAATTCAGGCATGGGAGCCAGGGGGTTTAGGTCCCCAGGTTATGCTGCGGGTAGGAGGCTTCTTCCATTGTTGGTCTCACAGGACTGCTGCACTTGCTAAACAGCAACACGCATACTCAGAGGATAAACACAGGGTAAAAAACAAGTCAAGTGTAATTTTAATGTTTATGGACACAGCTGAGCAAGCCCTCTGCTTTTCAAAGGCTTTCAAATGTTTAGGAAACAAAGTCATAATGAAAACCTCCCATCTTACAAGTGGGCAAATGTGCTGTTAAGAACCACTAGAATTTTGCAATATAAATCTTATTACTGTGGTCGAAAACACAAGTGGAGCTTGACTCTGTCTTGCAACAAGCAGCCATTACACGTTTTGGGAAGTGTCACGGAGCTTTAGACCGTCACTGCTGGGAAGGTACAGAGGGGCCTTGGAGTAAATGCGCATGAGCTCCTAGATTAGCTCCATGCAGTCACGCTCTGCTCAAAGGTTTAAAACAGCTCCTGTGAAAAGGACCAAGCTTGTCCTTCCCCCAGAGAGGATGACGGTGCTCCTCTCGACGGTGTCGCTCAGCCTGGAGCAGCCGCCGCTGTGAGCTGCCGCTGAGCTTCTCTCTCCGTGCTGCAGCCCCAACACCTGGTACCCCACACCCAGTGGCTCACAGAGCCTGACAGGGTTGCCCCCTTCCCCTCACCCTGGTAGCCCTTTGTATTTATCTACACTGAGTTTCACCTGCACTTTATTGCCCAGTCAGTCATGCATAAGAAGGACTTACCTATAAAGTCCTTCTATAGTTCTTTACAACCTGTCCCCATCCTTACTGCCATAAATAACTTTGTGCCATCAGCAGACCTCCTCGGCTAACTGCTCAGCCCTTTTTCCAGGTCATTTATAACGACGTTGAGCTGCACAAGTACCAGCACAGACGCTGGGACACCGTTCATGACCTCCACGCTCCTGCGAGACCCAACTAGTACTTCTACTCTCTGTCTCTTACCCCTGAACTCATTACTTAGCCTTATTTATCCAGCAACTAAAGGCTTCAGAAAGTGCCTTAATTCTATTGGATTCCCTATTTTTTTGCATGGGTGGCTCTGCAGCCTTACTCATGGTCTTTTAATGTTCTTTTGGGGTGTATAATTGAATTCAACCACTCTTAGGTGCTGTGTAACGAAGTGGGGCAGGGAGAGAGGAAACCGCTGGCTATGTGCCGTTTTGAGCAATTAGCAGCCTATATGTGTTTCTGCTTTGTTGATTTTTACTCAAGGAAATCAAATGCTGGCTGGTATTCTGTAAAAGTGCACAAAATGTGACTGTTTGGTGCTAGTGTGACTGCACTGGATCCAGACTATCCGAAACCAGTGCCATGTTTCATCTGGTGGGGGAAAAGCACAGGATCTATCTATAGTCACTGATCCTTGTAATTCACAGGGAAATTGGTTTTTTTTTCAGCTCTGTTAAAAACAATGCAGCGCATAAGCCTCTTTCAGTCATCCTCTCTGCTATAAGAACCACCATAAAGAGCTGATTTCTATGAGACAGATGTATTTATAGGCTTGGGATAGAATATAGATTTTAAAATGCCACTTTTCTGCTTCAAAGAGATTGACTTACATTTTTAACCTGTATAAAATTAATCCAGCTAATTAATGAAAATGGCTACAGAGTAAAATGAATTAAAATTTCAGAAAACCATTAAGCATTGGTATCGCTGCCTGCTCTGGTTTGGTAATGAGTCGTGACACGGTGAACATTATCTAACTATATTTGCATCGAGGTACTGTAAGAACTTGTGGGCAATGAGATGCTGCTATATGTGAGAGCTTTGCTCTGGAGAAGATTCTTGCTTAGCATTAGGAGAGCACTGTTATTTAGGAAGGAACTGTGACCCTTCTAGCAGAGGGAAAATCTGGAACGTCAGGTCCTGTTTTCCATCCTGCCACTGACTTGCACAATCCCTTTATGCATCAGCCTTTAAAATGAGCATGGTGCTGTACGATTCCCGAAGGAACTTATGCAACCAGGGCCCAGGTCATCAAGGGAGTTGTGCTGAAATCCCACTGAAATAAATGAGTAATGAAGGTCAGTAGGAGCTGGGGCATGAAATCCCTTTACCTTCTTTGAGAAATCTGCTCTTTCTTCAGGCAGCCAGCAGCTCTCTAACGTGGAGGTACCACCACGCTCTCACAACAGCAGCAGGTACGTCCATCTCCTTCCGCAACCATTTTACAAATCCCTTCCTCCTCCCTGAGTAAATGTTTGCAGGTTCAAAATCAAACTGCATGGGAAATGAGGAACTGTTTCCTTACGAAGCAGAAATCATGTTTCACACAGAGATTTATCATGCGGAAGAATCGCATTTTCTTCTCCTAGGGAGGCACGTTGCACCTTGACTCTTCTAATTTACCTCCGTCAGAAGTGGTACAGAAGGAGCTGGCAGGTGCAAAGGCGCTTGCTCAGTCTGACGGAAACGCCGAGCCCTGCTATTCCCTTGGAGGCTGACAATGCTCTGAAGGATAACGCACAAGACCCAGCACTGTGCCTGAGGTCAGGAGAAAGCCCTGGGCTAGCTGACTTGCTGCACGGTCGTGCACCGGTCACACGACGTTTGTTTTGCCCGTGGCTTGCTCAGCTGTGAGCTCTTCGGGACAGGCTCTATGTGCAGTGTTCAGCCCACCTGGGCCTCTTGGTGTTGCTATAATGCTAGCAATGCATAGGGGCTGGATGTAATGCTAGCAACCCGTTGAGGGGGGATACAGTCCCATTCATAGTCTATACAAGAAACCTTAAGGAGCCCAGTGCTGCCGTCCTTGCTCTGACATGTGTCCACAGGTGGGTAATCAGCCGTAACCATGTGAATATCTGCTCTCTCCACTGAAAAAGGGCAATTTTCTCTCTCTTTAAAGTGCTGCTAAGATCGATGAGGAAATGTTGACAACGAAGGATCCTCCTGGGAGCACTGGGTGGTAAAAACTGGAAGTTTCCTATCTGCAAGGCTTTGTGTGCTTGTGGGGTATATATGCCACTCAAGTATCATCCATTTTCTTAAATGTTTCCACCTTATCTGACAGAGGACACAAAAACACAGCAAGAGAACATGCAGAAACTGCAACTGGTGTCTTAGTTAAACCTGATTTCTCAACACAGGTAATCATATCTCTTTCTTGTCCCATGCTCTTGCCTAGTAATGTATTGAAATGAGTGATTCTTTTCTGTATTATATATATTGTATATTTTGCTAATTTAGACCATACTGCAACTCTTGTAACATCAGCGTGACATGACGTACGTGTAACCCAACAGGTTAAGCTGACTGCAGGCGCTTTAAAAAGCCTCTTTTCCTCTCCCTCCCTCCTCTCCGCTCCATCAGTTGTGGATCCCAGCCTACATGCCTTGTTGGAACAGCCTGACTGAACCGACATCCTCACTAATGAGCATTTCTGATCCACGGCTTTTAAGAGGAGCAGCTGGAACTTTCTGGAGAATTGCCTCTTCATTGCAAAAGGCCAGGAAAGGTACCTTCTCCCAGAAATCATTCTCTACCTTGCTACTGCTTCTTCTACTTCTTCCTCCAAGCAGATTTGGTTCTTGTAACCAGCTGATTCCTAGGAATAGGTGGCTCTTTATTTTTTTTTTTTTTTAAATTATTCTGAAATAGCGCTTTATGGAAATTTCTAAGGGCATGGGCGACCAATGTAAAAAGTACTACAGAGCCTACAATCTCGTCATCTTCCTCACCCCTCAAGTGGAATAAAATAACTCCTGGCTCAGAATATTTTGGCATCACAAACTTTCATTCCACATGCCCATGGACCAGCCACGCTGAGTCCCAGACACCTGCGTTAGGAATAACTACTAACGTACTTTTGACTTAAGGAAGGAGAGGGGACTACAGCCCCCTCAAAGCAACAGAAGAGAGAGGAAAATCCCACTGCAGACTTCCCCTTCCTGCACGGTGCCTAATACAAAGGGAGGTTGCTAAAGCAACAGTTTCTCCAAGCTGACTAGAACCAGTCATGCACGTGGGCTTCGTGCTGGATCAGTATCGGCACTATCAGAAAAAGATGGAAAAAGCTCCTTCCTCTACTTACGTAGCTTTGCCTGCTCAGCCAGCACCTCTGGGAGCAGTAGCTCTGAAATCACTCGGTCCTGGTCACTGACATTTCCTGCAGCTATCTGGACCCCGGGGGAGAGCTTCTCCACAGCTCCACTGGAACCATTCATGCAAATCGCCCTCTTAAGAACTATAAAGGAATACGATATTTAGCATCAACCCACTCAGCCCCCACCAAAATAACTTCAGGCTGAGGTCTTCAGCGGCTTGAATGATGCTGTGCTGTTTCCATGGCAGCACACCGCTCTCGCAGGGTGCCCGGGGTCAGGAGCAGTCAGGCGGCTTCTCACCACAGCACCTCGCAGCAGCCATACCTGCAGGGCCTCTGCGGCTGCATGTGCTGATGGGGTGGCAAAAAATAGCCCTTCTCCCCACCTTGCAGGCCAGTAAAGAGAAGAGGAAAATGCCTGCCTCTGCCAAAAACCTGGCTGTGCAATCTTAGTCGCTTCGGAGCGCAAGGAAGAGCTGGTGCATGCTACCAGTACATCTGTTAGCTTTGGGTTTGAGGGCAGGAGGGGGGAGATGACGGGAAGGGACCGCTCCACGGCAAGGGAAGCCCAGTTGTGGGCAGCCAGGCAGAAACACGCAGGTACAGTGAGATGCCCTACAGACCAGTGTTCCCAGCTGGCTTCTGCTTTTATTTCTACCAGCATATCAGCCAGCTATCCTGAGAGTTCAAAGCTGTTGCCCTCCAGCAGAGAACAGAGCGTCCTGAACAGCCTACAAAAGGACACAGAGCTCCTGGGTGAGATACACAGGTAAAAGGCTGGACACCAGTGAGGAGGATTATTTTTGACTATTTAATTCAAGGTTTATTTGTTCCCTGTGTTGATACTGATGCAGATTCATTCCAGTTCAGAAGCCGTCACGTAGGGAGAAAGGAAATAACACAATCTGGCTCCCCTCTTTTGGCATCTTAACAACATAATTCCTCAGGAGCACTCGAGAGACCAGCAGCATGTAAATGCTTTCCCTCATGGTGACACAGACAGAACTTTCTGGTACTAGAGTCACCCCCTTCCTCCCTTTGACTAGTCACAGCTGCACGTACCTTTGGTGTAACATCATGGTTACGCAACGCTGACTCTCCCACTTTGCTCTTACTGTGCCTCTCTCATATTTGTGCAAGCAGAAGCCGAGATGGAGCCCCGCAACGGCCTCGGAGGGCCCAGCCATTTCTCAACCCTCCTTTTCTGAGCCTGCACTGCTCCCACTGGCATCAGGTGAGCTGGGAGCACCGAACACCACTGAACTGCAGCTCAGGAGGGCACAGCTTTCTCCAGTCTCTGTCAGGAAGGAAGCTGGTAAGGGATGACACGTGGGCTGCCCAGTGCACTCACCCACCTAAATGATGCTGGGATGCATGCTAGTATTTACAGGTAGATCTAGGCCCGCTGCATCCCTGGCCCCCCTTCCTTTCTAGGTCGCCATGACTTCCGCAATCATCCCCTCCACCAGAGCTAATGGAGCACAGATGTACTCTCAAGGGAGTGAGTGTGAACCAGAACCCTCATCTCTGGAATGCCTCCCAGGAAGAACCATCTCCTCACCATCATGTATCCCAAAGTACCTAAGCAGAAGACAGAGCAGGAAATTAAGCAGAAGAGTGAGTTCCTAGCATTTTTGCTACTTGATCCCTTTAAGGTTCTCAAGCAGGATTTATGATCACATCCTCTTCAGAGGAAAACAGCGTTGTGCTAATAGGTAAGCAGGAAACAACCACAGTGAGATACAGATCTGTAATGCTTTAATTAATGCACAGGTAAACAGTGAACAGCAGCAGACCTCTCAGGAGTTTCAAAAGCCCTCTCAAGTGTTTCACAAGCCTCATCTTAGTCATTACTGTGTGCCTTGTAGGTTGCAAAGTGTCTAAGACTGCTCTCCATGCTAGCTTGTAAGGCATGGAGCACAACGGGACAAGCCGAACCTGGCTGTTGGGCAGAGCTGTGTACTGGTGCTTGTCCACAATAACTGAGGGATCCAAGTGCACGGCAGCAATGAAAACATGCAGCCTGCCAACCTGTATGGCCGAACTGTGTCAGGGCAGGAAGAAGAGATGTTTCATCCAGACTGAAGACTAAAACGTATTAAAAAGAGAAAGCAGTCTTTGAAAGTGTGGCCTGGGCAGATTCCCCCAGTGTGGCAGGAAAGACCCATGTTTCTGATTTACCGCTTTTGGCAGTGAATGTAGCCAGAATGTAAAACACAGGTGATCATAAGCAGAATTAAACAGTGGGGGGTTCTGGCAGCACAGTACCGTCCACGCTGGACAGCGTGGGATCCTCCTTGTGACCCTGGCAACAAAGCAACAGCAGGAAGCGGTGTGGTGGTGCTGCCCATGGCTGTGACTGGCAACAAAAACACAGAAGCCTTTTTAATATTGCAAAGACAGAAACAAAATCCTTCTCCTCTTACGCAATGCTTGCCCTTCCTCAGCAGGGATCAAATCAATATGGGACCATGCAAAGTCAATGGTTTATTTCAAGGGGTTTTGAATTGGGCTTTGTAGGCAAAAAGGCTTCAGCCTTGTTTCAAGCTCCATGAAGACACATCGGTATTTCCATTCCACGTCTATTTATAGGACAGAAACGTGACTTTGTTCCTCTTTAATCCTACTTAAATGTTACACTATTTTAAAATAACGTCTGTCAGGAAAAAAGAATCAAGTCTAGGGCTGGAATTATCCCTGGTGAAGACTGCAGATCCCACTTGTTAGTGAATGAGAATCACCTTGAAGGAAGTTAAGAACAACCTTGTAGCATTAACGTTGTATTCCCCCATCCTTTCTTCTGGTTTATGTTAGTACTTACTTCTGTGGTGGTGGTGGTTTAAGCACACAAACATATGCATATGCATACACATGCAAGCATGTCACTATAATACAGCTACCAAACCATACAAACAGTGTTAACGGCTTACTGCATGCCTTTCTGGAGGGCATTGACAGCAGTAGAAAGAGAACTTTCACATAATTTCTGAAGAAATGCTACAGTTGTAGGCCAACTTACATAACTGATTTAGTTCAACAGAATTGCTTTCTGCCTTTAATCTGCTCAACAGTTTATCTTTGCTGTCGTGATCGGTTGAGCTTTCTTTAAACCATTATGGATTAGCATTCTGCTATAACATGTTAAAAGCTTAGCTTTGTTTATTTTTGTCAAGAATGGGGGAGGGATATCGGGTTCAAATGCTCAGGCAGCAGTTTATGAATGGTTATTTTTCTTATACAGCAATCAATACATTCAGGTACTGAATGCAAGGCACAGCTAAACGCTTCCAGAGACAGTACTAGTGGCCAGAATAAAAATATTTGTGATTTCATTAAAAAAAAGAAAAAAGAAAGAAGGAACTTTATAAATTTGCATAATTATTTTAATCTGTAAATACAAAATTTAATCCAGCATTCAAATAGTTCATCACACCTACCAGCTTTGTATGGAAGACCAAACAGTAAATGGTCTGAAAACTTCATTAATAAAGCTGGTTGAGGATTTTACTAAGTTTGCATTGTTGTTGGAATTTGGAGACAGAAATCCTGCCAAAAGCAATCTGTCATTCAACTGCAGGAAGATAGTACACTATAATGCACATAAAACACCAAACAAACGGAACCTTAGCCACACTGCTTACAAAGAAGTGTTCAGATAATATTAACCAGCTGTTCGGTGAAATTTCACAGTAGATTCATCAACTATGAAAGTTGATCTATTAGAAGACTACAGTATGAATCCAGGTCCAAACTTCTACTATAAATTGATTAGCACAACATACTATTTTAAACCAAATCCAACAATTAGCACACTTCTTTGACCTCTGTGTAATCTCAGTGATTTGCAGATGCCAGCCTGGAATGGAGTGAGAGGTTGTGTTCCTGAGCACTGCCAATAATCGTCTGTGCAGCCAAACGCTATTCCAAGGAAACACTAATTCTGTGATCAGTCAGGCTGGCAACCCTATGACCTCGCAACTTTCGTATCTAAAATGAGGCAAGTAGGCACTTGAACATTCCTAAGAGCAACATAGACACTAGGGAAGTTAAAAAAAAAGTGTCTAGTGGTGCTAGAAAAAAATAACAATGTAAACCTGGGAAAGTAATTCAGAAAAGAGGAGGAAAAAATCCAACTTACTTGCAATTAGTGTGCTGTTTGTTTTGCTTTCTTATCAGGAGAGATCTTTATTTTGCACATTCCAGTGAATGGCCATTCGCTATTAATTTATCTTCTTTCTGACAGCAAGTGGAGCACCATTCCAGAGTTTCAACATTCCCTTGATGCTGCTCTGGTTAATGCTTGTGTGCTATTTAAACAAAGCATATTCCAACCAAATCTGACTATATATGGAATTCCCCGACAAGTAAAAATTTGGATGCCTTACAAAAAAGAACCATGAAAACAAAATACACACACAAACACACAAAACACTCCAAACTGCACAAACTCAACATGTACTAAAACAGGCTCTTGGTGGCAAAGGTCAGGTATCCAGTGTGACCGACCATCTCCCTGAGTGGCACGCCGCTTTTGAACTGCATAGTTCCTTGCTGCAGATTAGCACATGGGCTACCTCGGTTTGATGGGTTGCTGCTGTCAAAGCCAGTGCTAGAATTCTCCTCAGCTGCTTTTCCAAGGTCAGGGATTTGCAAGCTAATTGTCCTTACATTGTACACTCGGAGCAGAATTTCCAAGGTGTTAATCTCTGTAAAACCATATTCTTCCATCGCTAGGCAGGTTCTTTGGACTTGTTCGATGCAGGGGGAGAAAGAGCAGATGCGGCCACCTGCAAAATGAGCCAGGTAGGGGAAAAGAGAGCAAAAACCAAAATTAAGACTTTTTATCTTTTTTCACATGCACATAGAATTACTATTACACAGACAAAGTGAAAACATTCTTCAAGAAAATCTCCATGAGGCAACTCTGCGTGTTTGAAGTGCGCAAAATCAAACATGGATGACTCTACATGATGCTTCAGACCCTTTAAAATTTCAAACAGCAAATTCATTCATCTTCCAAATCCAGTGTCGCCCACCACATTTGTTCATGATAAAACCATTAAAGCTGATCTCTTTCGAGCAGCAACTCATTTAGAATCACTATCCATTATTCTGGACTGAGGCACCGAACTGAAGCTGGCACCTACACAAAGCTAGAAGTCATTTTCCACACACTGGACGGAGTTGCCTTCATTAGAATACAAGCGTGCGTGCACACGCACTCTGACAAAAGCGGCTGTGTTTATTTGAGAACGATGGTATGCGTGTACAGAATAAAGTAATCTCTCCAGGCCATAGATGGAGTGCTGTTAAGGCTTTACCCTTTTAGTCAAGCTGACTAGTGCGTCTCCTGAGCATTAAAGTTTACTGGATATCACATTGGGCAGTTTTACAGCAAATGCCTCAAAACTCTAGGATAGGACTTTTAAGTCATAAACTAACACTTATCTCCTTGTCTGTGCACAGTTCAGATTTTTGATTCTAAATACAGAGTATTAATAGGCCCCCTACAACTTTCTGCGTGCCACAATGTCACCTTAACAGCTGAGAATAGAATGATTCAGATTTACTCTGAAAAGCCACAGCCAAATCAGATCAAAGAATTATAAGGACACTGTCTGCCATAAAGCCAGGGCATGTGCTTTCACCCAGGACACAGTGTCTCAAAAGGCAACTGCCCTTCCTGAAAAGCTTTTGTGCTGGGGGAAGGAACACTGGGCAATGCAGCTTCAGCTATTGTTTTACTTACTACAATTAGATGAAAATGCTTGCTGACCTGATTTGCATTCCTTCCCAGCCCTCTCCCAGGCTCATCCAGTCAAGCCTTCCAACACCAGTTGTCTAAGTAGTTAAAGAACCCATGCAAGTGAGAGCAAAGCATTCTGCTAAAAATAGAGGCTATGCTGGGACTATGTGAAGCCTGCTTTATCTCAAACTCCTCTTTTTTTTCCTTTTTCGTTTCTAAAGTCACATCTCTAAAAAAAGAAAGCATCAGGTCTGAAAGCGTCACTGTAGCACTCTAGTTACTGTGCAGCAATGATGTGCTGGGTACTGACTGGAGAAGAACACTTTCCATGACCATTAATCCACCATACACTAAGTAGGATTTAATTTGAGTCCTGAAATAAAGTCTCTACAGCCAGGGGTTCTTATCATGCATCTTCAGAACAAAGTACCCTGGACAAGTAATTCCGTGGAGTGACAATTAAAAAACAAACCTAATAATCACCTGCAAAATTAATGCTGGTATGTGTCATTATTAGCCAACTTTGTTGATGCCGACTTAATTGCACACCCAGCCCGCTAGCTCCCATGAAATTAGATTTCAGGATGGCCAGTGCTACAAAAATGATTCTGAGTCAGACAGCTAATCTTTTCTGGCCAAAGCAGTACACACTTCTACCATGTTTGTAGATGTAAAAGAGAAAAACTCAGGAAGAAATTTCTGTCACATAATTAGAAAGCTACTATGATGCACATGTTATAAAGAAAGATGTTATACTCTTACTGCGTAGGGAACTGAACAAATGTCTAACTTAGCTAAATGTCAGTTCACAATAACTCTTTGTCTGCAAAGCAAGAATTTGCAGAGACCAGAGACTTACTACTATTTCATTCAGGCTTTTTGTTTTTGGTGGTTTATATTGCAATAAAAATGAGAAATATATTTATATTTACATTTACAGTAAGTCTGTTCTTATTTATTCTGACTACAAGGGTTTAAAGACATATTTAGGCTTTCGAATTCACATGCTCTGGATTTACAGTCAAAAACTAAGAAGCCCGCACACAGCTGTTGCCATACAAGCTGCAGAGCCGCCTACGGTTCTTGTCAAGCCTTCAATTAAAGGCAGAGCACCCTTCATTTTGCCTCGGGATGGTCAGCCGAGCATAGCATGTCAACACCAAACTTGGTGATGATTTATCAGATTTCCTCCTCGCAAAGCGGACTGCTTGGGGAAGTAGGGTTACAGAAAATAGGCTTTCAAGCCGCTTGGTAGGGAACAAAGCTCTTGCTTGCAATAGATAATATCCAGAGGGGAAGCACAAAAAATAATCTTACTTTACTTACTGCACTGCTGGAAGCTTCTCAGGTATGAAGAGTGAGAAAGCAGTGTAACAGCTGGTATTCCATATAACTGAGAACATCCAGTGGGTTTTAGTAGTTCTGCCAATTTCATTTTTTCCCTTTCATACCTATTGTTCTGGCTATTATTATACATCCCTCCCAAATAAATATACCTACAAATAGGTTAGAAGCAAAACCACCAAGCACTTGTCTTTATGGATCCTAACAAGTGGGAGAGGGGTCTCCTCTGCTTTTTCCTGTACACACCATTAGGCAGGCTGGATTTGACTTGCAGGCTGGACTTGTTTGATTAAGCAGATATTAAAAGAAGATTGGAAAGCTACAATTAGCAGAAGGTTGGAAGGCAAAAATGAAACTGCAGTTCCAGACTGCGACAGGCTGTTTAAAATAGAAAGATTTGGGAAGCTTCAATTGCCATGGTGTGTTTAGACCAGCAAAAAAAGTGGACTCTGAGCAGCAGAAAACCAGCACTCAGAAGGACATGCTCGTCTGTTCTAGGAGCAGAGACGCCGTCATCTTCAACAGGCCAGATGCTTCTGAATTCTCTACACTGTGGGCTGCCCTCTGTACCCCCGCTGGATTACCAGCTAGGCAACACCCTTTATGTCACAATCACTAAACAGATATAAATCTAGATTTCAGCATTCACAATTCTCAGATTCTCTAAGAGCCCTCTTGTCCTTTAGCCATCAAGAGCCATTTAGGGCTTAAATGTCTTGAATATGCATTGCTTTGTCTTGCCATGCCAAGGATTCCTTGGTGAATGAAGAAAAGACATGTACTCCCTCCCTGCTCGCTAGGGCACACTGCTCTGTCTGTGGATCACAAAGGGATGGACTAGACCAGAAAGCAGTGAAAACAACTGAACGGAAACTTTTTAGTACAAACTGAGTTTGTGTTCTTTCAGAGCTCTCCTTTTAGGAAAGCTACCGTTCCTAAATTTGGTTAATGAGATCTGTGTGTCATCATAAATTGATATAGTAATTATCTGAGATTAATCCTGTTCACATTGGGAAGCTGTGTGAGCTTTTTGATCTGAAGAGCTGTCTAAAATGTGTTTATTCATGTATAATGCATCTGACAAGTGCTACAGTTGAGGAGAAGAGAATAATGAGACTGCATGAAAGACTTAAAATTTTTTTCTACCTTCAATTTTACAGGAAGAGAGTTAGTTTGAAACATTTAATGGAGAGGTTAAATCTCTCCGTAGGCTGGAACAAGCCCACACAGTCCTGGCAGTCATTGTAACCAGCAATAGGGTCGAAAGGATATGAAAATTGAAGTACAATTCAGACTGGAATGATTAGAGAAGAGAGCTTAAGGGAAGGGGGAAATAAAAGAAGATTTGTATCTACATAGCCCTGTAGGTTTTAACAGACAGTATCTAATTAGTAATCAAGGGACACACCCTTGCATCTTTACAAGAGGTCAGGCCCTTGAAAGTTGCTCCTCCTTCAAGAGCAGTTCCTGGTATGTTCCTGTGCAACGCCAACGACCGATTTTGTTTCTGGTTTGTCTGAGCAAGGGCTAACACCTCCACCAGTTCTATTTAGATAACAACTGCATTAGGTTTCAAGTATGGAAAATCTGGCAGTGCTACCCAATTGACAAGAACTCCTGTGCATGCTTACGATACAGAAAACATGTCCAAGTTATGTGCTCTCACTTCTGTAAGTTATAGTATGTGTCACAAGTGCTCTGACACGTTTTTTCATCATCCCAATATTACTCAGAAGATGCAAAAAGAACATACGTAGTGCAGCACCATTACGTTCCAGGGAAAAGGGCCTGTAATTTTAGAAATTATTCTCTGATGTAAAGAATACCACACAGCATTTTTATCTCTGGTAAAAGAACACAGTTCTGGGTTTTGGGACTTCAGTGCATTGTCATAATTGGAAGATTACGTTACAAAGATCTCATGGAACAAAAAAATCACACAGGCATTATCATTATGTAGGGGTGAGGCAGGAGAGTCACTGAACAGCATCACCGTGGCATTTACTCTGTGCTAGTAGGACACTAAAAATACTGCCTCTGTAAAAGGGGACAGAACGTCCTTTAAGTGAGTGTGCTCGTGGGCGATTTGATGTAGCTTCCCTGACAAGTGAAATTAGAGGATTCGGCTGTTGGAAGAAATTAAAGGATGTTTCTTGATTCAGAAAAGAAAATTTTCTCCAAGTCACTTGCCAGCTCATTAATAGGAGCTTGATGTGATTTTCTGCAAATGTGATTTTAACCTCTACATTTGTAGGTGCATCCTTCAAAAGGAATTTATTCCTGCTCACTATTATGGGCTGGCAAAAGCATGCAAGAAGGCAATTAAAAAAATAGTTGGCTCCAAATTGGGGAAGAAAACCTAACAACTTCCTTTAAGGATCCTTTCATTCCAAACTACTTCCTACAAACTGTGTAAAGGCCAATAGCTTTGGCCAGCATTCCACAGCATGGGTTACAATGCAGGAATCCTTCTGCTTCACTCTTGACAAGTGAGAGAATCACTTTTACTTCAGGCCAGGCCCATTGTGTGCACCTGGCCTACCAACCCCTGACAGACTGGAGCTAGGTTAATGCCCTCCAATGAGACACAACTACTGGGGCTGGCTCAGCAAACAGCCAGTGCTTGGGAACCCGATGAAGCTGCTTTGTGGATTAGGACCCAGTCCTAGATCCTAGCGGGGCAGCTTTGCACTAGACCAGGTGGCCCCTCAATGTTGAGAGGATATGCTTCAATTTAGTTTGTTGATCTTTAACCTCACCTTGAGTTAATTCTCCTTCGAATCAAAGCAGGTACCACACTAGCAAAGGTTGGTGCTGACATTTTAGCAAGCACTTATTGCTTCATCATTTATTCCAAAACAACCTCCTGGGGACATGAGAAGCGTTGATACCGGCTTGAGTACCACCTGCATGGGTGGAGGACGACAGCATGCTAGACTGCGAGGCTCCACTTCCTGCCCTAACACATTCCCTGTGTGTTCCTGAGGTAGCCCGAGCCCAAACAACATCAAGCCTTGATGTCACTGCCCTCTTCTCAGTGTGATTCAGCCTGGGGTACTCCCTACCCAGATACCACAGGGGTGAGACTTGTGGCCAGGGATTTCAGCTGCTCCTCAAAGCCACACCTGGGCGGTTTAAAAACGGGACCATGAATAACCTCTAGGGCTCAAGAAAAATAGCCAGTGAGACTTTCTTCATGGATGTGGTATTCCCTGAAAGCTCAGGGGAGGAGGGAGGCAAGCCCAAATGAAAGTTGAAACTAGCTAAACCAGGCAATGCCTCACCTGCACCACAGGCTACTGGGAGTATGAGATATTATTTATTCTCTTACACAGCATCTGCAATAACCAAACCTGGCAGGTTAGGACAACAATCAATGGCTAGCTAAGGGGAAAAAAATGCAAACAAGACTAGTTTTAAGTCCACTGTGTACAAACGAAACAAATACAAGACTTTGGAAATGAAAACCAACTACTGCTACAAAGAGCAAGTACTGCTGAAGGGCTTCTGTGATGGCAGGAAATGCAGAGGCCCAAACAGGGAGATGTTCACAGGGAACTTTCCCTGCAGAGTTTTGGGGGGAGACCTGACAGCACCATGTTACCGGATTCAGGTGATATCTCAAGGATCACAATTTGACAAACTCATAATTTAAGGGCTTTATGATGCTCAAGAGGGAGTGGCAAGTCTGAATTTAAGAGTAAAATCTTTAAAAGAAAGGAAGGAAATAAAAGAAGGGTGGTTTTAATAATTTTGTGACTGAGACTGTTAATTTAAACACCACCAAGGACCGATTTATCATGCAGGAGGCCAATCCAACCTAATATATGGCTGTATTTTTCCATGTCCCTACCTGAAAATTTAAAATCTGTATGAAAATTATTGTAGAAATGGGTTTCTGCCTCATATTCCACAGCCTTGGAAGAAATAGGCAATATTTATGAGAGTAGAGTAGGTGGGTGCAGAATTATATTCAAAGCACTACAGTATTCAGCTGTGAGATGACTGTGAGTCAAAAGTTTCAGGGCATTTAAGAACTGTAGAATATTTAGGATATATTTGTTACCTCACAATTTTTTCATTTTCTTCATTTTTTAAAATTTAGCCTGAAAGGGTTAACAGCAACTTTGCAAAAACCACCAAGGTCAGATATTGGGAACAGCAGCTATGACTACAGAAAAGCATTAATCAGCAGATGCTGCAAAAGAAAAACAGTGCAGGTCTGGAAATGAAAGCAAGTTCTGCAGTGCAGCAGTGCCCGAGAGATACTAAAAGCATTTCTGCTGGAAGTGTGACTGGTGAAACCAGCACAGAAGGATGCAGCTGAGATGCAAGCCTGAACATCAGCAGAGCACATCACCAGAAAACAAGAACCTTCTAGTCAAAAACCTACTGTGCCATTTTATTCTTTTAGCTCTTCAGAGGTTGGAAGTGCTTTAAATGGGAGGCCAAACTACTGTAAGTAGTGTATTTACAGCATACTGCAAGGCATAACATGAATGATAAATGTACTCTGTAAAGAGGATCATTAACACTCAGCCTACTAGGAGCTGCAACTATTCAGGATCTTGAGCTTAAGTAGGAGAGAAAACACTGATTTGATAAGGTTTTGTTAAGGTTAAGAACTCTCTCTTACATACTGTCTCAGCTGAACAGTCTATAATGAATATTGTGGTTTTAAAGAGGAGGCTAGCTGATGCTATATATTGAATTTACTTAGCTCTAATTTCATTCAAAGTACCTTGAGACTTTAGGGAATACATTACCACTATCTGGCAGTACAGCTGTGATATTTGCATGGCACATCACAATAAAACCCACAGTGTGAATGGTTCAAATGTGACCCTGTCCAGATGTGAGAGAGAGGGCGTGGAGGGAAAAGAGTGGAACAACTCATTTTCTCCAGTGATGCTTTATCACTATACTAACCCTTGGAACAGCGGTGAACAACAGCAGTAAGTGCACAGACTGTTCTTACTGCAGAAGAGCTTTAACTATTTGAAAACAAAACAAAGGAGCACTAAAATAAAGGGAAGCAGTTACAGATATCCTTCTATCATATTTTAGATTTTACAGCAGTAAAAAAAAACCACAACAAAACTACCCACATGATTTGGAATAAAACAGAAATGTGTGTAAGTTTGTACCTATTATTACTGCAATCAATTATGTTTTATATGAGAAACAGCTTTTGTTTATACGCAAATAGCAAAATAAAAAAATGCCCCCAGCTCAGTCAGGTACTATGAACCCCAAAAGATGAGTCTTAGACCAATACCAGATCTCAGACACTAGTGGCTGTTTGCAGCAAAAACTGCAGCAAGGATCAGCAACTTCGCCTTTTGACTCGTACATGAACTGCATGATGCCACTCCAGAAACACAAAAATGTGGGATTTTAAAGTATTATTTATATTGCCTAAGCAGATGTAACCATGTAGCATAGCACAGAAAAGTACAGCCAGATGGTATGGCCAGTTTGGGACTATAATACCTTTTCTAGGATTTCAAATAGTGGAGTGAGACAAGGATTCAAAACTCAGAACTGTTCAAGCAGCTCTGCTTAGTATTCTAAACATGCACCACTTAAATAATTCAAATTGGACTGCGCAATGCAGTGCCTTCTAAGCTGGGAAGTCAGCTGAGTGTTGTGCTCACTAGATTAGATAATTGAGCACGGGAAGGGCATCGTACAGTGCAGTGAAAATTATTTTTTTCCCAGGACACACTGGAAAGCAGCTACAAATTGAGCTGTAACCCTTGCAGGTACAGAGTGCTAACAAGTCTCTCTTTATTTATCCACTTTTTAAAGAAAGCATGTGTTACATTGGTATCAGAAAGCTTTCTAGAAAATTTTCAGTAGTAGCTGAGGTAGCCTAACAGCTGGGCTGGTCCTGACTGAGCAAGGTAATGCACATTCAGTGACCTTTAAGAACAAGCTTAAATCCTGCGATTTCAAGAAGACCTAGCAATTCACTTAAAGTCAGGCCTGTGATTACACATTTTAACAAAGAAATTATGTGCCTTGGCACGTAATCAAGTTTTACTAAACTCACGTCCCAGCACTCCTTCTCTTCATTAGAAAAGTCGATGGATGGAAGTGATGTAGATGGAAGTGATCTGGCACAAGTTAGTTCAGCTCCACACTAGTATAGCTACACTAGTGTAACATTAACTAGGGGAAAACTTATTCTGGGATAAAAGAATGATTTATTCACTGATGCTTATTTTTCAATAGGGAAAAGATTTATAATAAACTGACGAAATCCATCCAATACCTCAACAGCAGTTCTCACTTGCTGTCACAATCCCGGAATAACTGGCATAAGCTAGAACAGCCTTTATGTTCCATTCCCACTGCAACCAACGGCAAACTTCTCATTAGCTCCAACAGCAAAGATTTAAGGCAGAAATTGGCAAGCATATTTAAGTGTAACCACGTTTTCTTTAACATTACTGATGGGGTGCTCTGTTAAATAGGTCCAAATCTGCAATGATTGATGTGAAGTGTGTCTGAACACCTTTTATACAAACACCTTTCCAGTGAATTGCCAAAGAAATTTGCTTTCAGCATTTATTGTTACTGCTGCTTCCCACACACCTCAGATCTAGCAAAATGCACTTGACAAAGGTTCAAAGGGTTTTTTATAAACTGCCCATGCTAATTGTAGCAGCTAGCACAGGCCTGTAGGAAAAAGCTGTTCTTCTCCTTTCAAATCTTCCACTGTAAATTGAAGACCTCTTTTGAAGGTTTTTCAGCCTTAGAAATGCCTAGAGACTTTGACATTTGAGAACAGTGATCACACAATGGAAGCGAGCAGATCTAGCGTATGGCTCAAAAGCAGAGATGTGTGCATGCACAGTACTTCCTGAACAGAAAGAGGTAAGTGCAGTTACCTTCAGCTTTTAACGCTGACTTTGCATGTCCTATGGCTTCCCATGGAGACGGAATATCTAGGAACACAGCATCTGCAATGTTTGAGACACCAAACCCATTTTTGCAGACGTCCTGGTTGATCACAGTGACCAGATGCTCCACCCCATGCTCCCGAAACTCCTCCCTGGCCTTCTCGGCCCTCTGTTGGTGGAACTCCACTGTGTACAAGTGCCCTGTGGGAGCCACTGTCCTGATGAGAGCATGGGAGAGGGATCCGCTGCCCGTACCTAGAAAAGACAAACAACTTATGAAATACCTTTCGATAGTGCTAAACATTAGAACAAAGGTCTTCTCTATTAGTCCTCTTGCTTGGAACACTTACTCAAAACCCAAATGAACAGAAACCATTGGTTAAACTACTGAAAGAGAATGAGTCCTTCCTTCACAAGGAGAGAGAGAGACTAAATGACCTAGGAAACAGTCTTCAGGGTCCTCAAAGCATTAATTAAAAATCTGGCAAACTCAGGACCTGTCCTATCTCCCTGGAGTAGAAAAATAATGCCAAGGGTCAGCTATAGCTCTAACAAGTGCCACAAGAGAACACAAGGAAGTCAATGCGACAGGAAAAATTCAGGGAAATTAACCAGAGAGTTTTTCTCAAAGTGCCAGACTCTTGTAGAATGAAAAGAGATGAAAGCAAATTTTAACATATTTTCAAAACCTTATACTTCATTAAAACAAAGAAAAGATGTTGGCAAGGGTCCAAGCTTGAAAATCCTATTGACATCCATGCAAACAAATGGCATTCAGGATATAGAATCTCTTTGCCCAGGCCTCTTAAGAGACACTGGCCACCCCAGCTCCCACTGAAATTATCCAAAACTAAGGCCTTTTGGCTCCTTGCAGTCACACTGACCAAATGACCTGATTTCGCAGGTGACTTACATACATACACACCTACACAATCTTAACGAGGTCTAATGAGATCCATCACATACCTGAAATTGTACATAGGTAGAATTACCATGTACAACCAGGGACTAACTATTAAAACACATATTTTTTTCTTTGTTTTAGTTTGATAATTTAGGAGACTTATTTTTAATGATCCATTGGCATATTAAATAGATGAATGACTAATAACCAACGTTTTCACTGAAGAAAATACCCATATACCAATGCACATTGCAAATTACTCACTCAAGTGGCATTTAACAGAATAACCCCCCCGAACTCAAAACCCTACAGCAACCCCAAATTATCCGTGTTTATTGATTTATAATTCTGTACTTGGAACATATTCCTCCTGTAAAAAGAAAATCTATTTCTAGTTATCTTCAATGACTGTTCAGGCTAAATTTCAGCCTGAAGCAAGTTCTTTCAACTAACATAAATCTTAAAAAACTTAAAAAAGGACAGAACCTGAGCAGTGGTGGAGAAAGCTCAGAAACTAGTAGAAAGGAAATTAATTAGGTGACACAGGGGCTGGTACAGCCGCTTAATTGGAGCGATACTTTCCATAATGGTACAGGAAGTCAGCATTTACTCATGGATGCAAGGTTCTTGCCCTCTAGTCACGTAAGGGGAGAACCATTGTCGTGGCACTGTATTTAATCTGACAGCTCTGAAAGGGGAGCCATTCAGACTGTAAACAGAGCTCAGGGCCCATGTTTGCCACCGGATCAACCAACTGCACTGCGGAATCAGCACCTCTCCTCTGCTTCCCTCTGAGAGGGCTCTGACCCCAACGGGCAGCCTAGCACCCTCCCCCCAGCTTTAATGGGGCAGATTAGTCAGGGAGGGAGGACCTACAGATTTTAGCACTGGCCTCAGAGAGGTCCAAGGGAAAAGAGGAACCGTGACACACACATTTATTTAAAGCGAAAATCCATGCATCCATGCCAGTATTAAAATAAAGCAAACAAAAGGCAAAAGACAGTTACATGTGCGCACATAAAAAACTATATGGTCGTGGCACCTCTAGGCTCTAAATGTCAACATAAACTTTTCCCTGGTCAAAAGAAGTAATGGTAGCACAGTAGCCATGTTCTTGTAAAAATTCAATGATATATGTGCATAGCAAAGAAATAGCATTTCATTGATTTTTTTTTTTTAAATGACAAGAGCAGGGAACTATTGTTCACAGGATGCTAAAATGGCTGAAATTCTGCGTTTACATGTCATGCCAGAAGGCAGGATTGCACAACTGAGAACTTTTGCAAACTGAAGGAATTTAATTATTTTACCTCGCAAATGGGTAATGTTGCACGCTTTCTGCATATTTCTCTGCTAATCTAAAGGGGTGAACAGAAGGCCTGTCAGCACAGCTGGGCTGTAAGCAGAAGGCTTGTGCATGTATCCAGTCTCCTTGTTCTTTTATATTTTTAATCACTTTTCTTTTAAATCTGCTCTTAAAAACACCACAGAAGATACTGTTTGTCTCCTTCCTAGGAAAACCCATTAAGATTTTTTGGCTTATTTTCTGGTACTCTTTTTTTATTCACAAACACTCCAAGCCAAACCCTGGACTAAAACTAGGACGCTGGAAGACACCACTTGCAGGCATATTACAGACTGAGCTTTTGTTACAAAAGGTTGCCAGGCATTATTTATTGTTGACTGGCTACCACAAACATGAGAATAATACATATGTATCACATTTTAACATATCAAATTCTATCACACTAACATCATTAATGAGAGTATTTCTGAAGGTGCTGCCTGCCTTCTCTGTGACAACACTCTCAAAAATGCAGGAAACAAAGATGGTTATGAATCACCCACCATTGTAAAATCTTTCCTTGAAGAGATGATAGATTCTGAACCCAGTCCTGTGAAATGTCGACGACCCTCAACTCTCATGTGCCTGATAGTTCAGCACGCTTGATGTGATTCATTAAGAATATGAGGGTCTGACAGTTGAGCATGAGTCCATGCTCAGCACAACCCCTAAAGCCCAATCAGCACTGTTTACAGAAGGCAGGGGTTCAATCCTATCTTTCTCTGATGTTGTAGAAGGGGAAATGAATGTTTATATTCACCTTCACCCCTGGAAATCTGCAACATTCAACATTTGAGCCCTCCTGCCACCTTCTCTATTCCTTTTCAATTTCTCTCTGTCCTTATTTCAAAATCGCCACTGAAAAATGCAGAATTCAGCAAAATGTGACTCAAAGAGTCTTAGGCACCAGCTTGGAATAAGTTCTAGTCAGGTTCAGGTTTCCTTGGGAAATGAAAGGCATCCTTAGCATGATAGAGAATCAGTCAGGGAAGCAGCAAAACGCAAGGAGCACTACTGAAACATGAACTAGAATGCTATCAAACCTGAAATATCGTAGCTGAATTACCTGCATACAATCGAACCAAAAACCTGAATGCCCAAAATTAATATTTTGTATCAGAAGAGGCACGTTAAGAAGTGGATGGGCTTCAATAGATTTTCATTCTCATGCAGCGAATTGATCCTGATTTGGCCTAGAAAGCAGAAGGTAAAACAATTTCTAGAACAAACACAGCTTAGAATTTTTACACCAGGATGCTTGCCTTTCTGACCGCTTGCACTATAAATAGCCTTAGAAACTGCTTGCTCTCTACCACAGGACAATGCCCATTTAACTAGAGCGCATTAATCATGAATGGACTCTACAGAAGACAGGTAAAACAATAATAATTTAAACTGTACTGAAGATGTTCTTAACACGTGCTGTTTTAGAGCTCACTTAGGTGAGCACTTAGGTTGTTACTAATGCCTTTGGAAAATATGATGCTCTTTTACATTGACTATTCTGTGATCTTAAACATCTTAGTCAAATAGCAGACATCTGCATTGCAGGCATTTAATGAGACACCACAGGGTCCCCAATATGCCATACTCAAAGCTCAAAATCTGAAGAGGAGGCACCGTGTAGGGGATCAGCATGTAGACTAGGGAAGTGGGCCATCTCAGTCCAAAGGCATGAATTAAGATCCTGTGTTAAAACCACGTGAGTTAGGTGGCTAATGGCCCTGCAGATCAATGTAGTATCCTTCCCTTCTTCTTGGGCTCAAGCACACTCTGTTCTTCTCTGATATATCTAAGCTCAGGGGAGTGTTTCTACCCTCTTCTAAGACAAGGAAAACGTTGCAGTTTTAGAAGGATTTCAACCCTAACAAATGGACACCTAGATGAAACACTCTAGCTCAGCACCTACTGATATTTCCTTCTGATTTGTAGACAAGAAAGCATTGATGAGATGAACTCCCCGATCATTCCCCTGACCTCCAACAGATCTGTTCTTCTCACTCTCTGCTTATTCAAGTGACAGGTTTTCCACAGAGAAGCCTCCACACACCTCAGCCATCTTGAGACAATGATCACGTTAAGATTGTTCCTCACCTTTTCAAAGCTGCAGTAGACAACATCTATGCTATTTCAACACAGTACAGATACATATCAGAACACTGTCAAGAGAAGTATGAGTGTTACCACAGTATCTAGCATAGCACTTGACTGATAACTGAATAAAAGAGTACATTTTTACACTGTTTTCTATTTAGTCTGGTTTTCTTATTGCAAAGGATATTTGTCTAACCTCCTGGAATCCCACCCATGCTATAAACATAAGTGACCTGATTCTGTGTTCCACTACATTTGCAGGATATCGCTTGGCTTGTCTTCCCTAAAAATTTTTCATCACGGGTGCTTCTTTTTAAAAAAGGAACTACATATTGTGATTTAGGACCTATAGGTGTTTACAGCAGTGCAGAAGCAAACGCATTTTGGAATAAAGCTGAAGAAGCTCTTAAGTGCATACATAGGTTCATATTGCTTGAAAACAGGAAAAGTGAAAAGTATGCAAAGTATTATTTAATACTGGGTCAATACAATATCTAGTAACATTTTAATAGAACTGAAGTTTCTGCTACAAAATTTGGCTACCTAAGATATTCTAAAATGAGTAAATACAACAAAACAATGACAGTGTTGCTGTATTTGTCTCCTAGCTACGCCACTTAGACACAAAAAATACTAAGACAGGTCATGAGTCAGCCATGAGAACGGAAGGAGCCTCAAAACTAAAGGAAAACTAATCTTTAGACAGAGCTAACAACTCCACAGCTAATATCTGTCAGGAAACACTGAACAGAGGAAGAGTTCATGTAACAGCAGAATCATTAATAATTTTTAGCAAATACATGAAGAGATACTAAGCATCTGATGGAAACTAACCCAAAGATCTTACTGTGAAAATAGTCAAGGGCACAAATCATGGTAAGACACAGCAAGAGCAGCGACAGAGAGAGGGAGGAGGAGAGGGAGGGAGTTTCAAGGAGATGAGCTGGCAGCTGAAAGAGGAAACAGCACAACAAGAAGTTCCCTTTACAGAAGATTAGCTCTTTCTCCTGCCTATCTGTTGTGGACACCATACTGAAACAGGCATTTTAGGCAGCAGGATGGAGGTCAGAGAGGGCCACTGCTCGCTGACCAGATTGAGGAGTTGGGGGAAGGATAGTAGGGAAGTTTTCAAGGCTGGCACTGCCTACAAAAGGAACGGGAATGTGAAGACTGAAAAGAATTTTTCCTTAGAGATTCAAGAGTTGGAGTTTTTTAGGCAGGAATCTTCTGCAGAACAGACATAATATTGTTAAGTTCAGAGCTTCAGGAGAAACTCACGTGGTGGTCAAGTGAAATGATAAGATGAAAGTGAGTCTAGAAAGTCTGGAAACAAATGCTTAAGGTTATGAACAGCATTCCTCATCAGCTGCAGCTCAGCCACAAGTCTGAATACATTAGAGTGATGCCTCATGTGGCTACAGTTTTGGTTCAGTTCTTCGGTATGTCAAGAGAATACTATGCTCTCTGATGTTTGTACTGATGAGGCCTTTCTTATACTTCAAAAGGTGCTATACAAGTACGGGGTTTTTGAATTCTTCTCTCAGTCTAACCTGGACAGCTGCTAAGAGGTAGATAAGGAAGACATTATAAAACATAAACTTAATTAGTATGAGCATGTTCCAAAATCAAATTAATACTTACAAACTGTGGTCTGTACTTTACACTAAAGATAGAGCTGCAAACAGTTTACATATACTTACGCCACAGAAGTTGTGAAGACATGAGCAGTATTTGTCAAAAAGTCTATAAGCACTTCAGAAGAGTCATAAGCATACAGCTGACTTGCTGGGACTCCACAATAAACTATTAATCATTTATTAAGAATCCATTAATCATTAACTCCACATTAATTTTTTATGAGTGTACTCTTAACAAAATCTATACCCAGGCTGTGAGTTTGAAAATTTCATAATTGTTTTTGAGAAGCTCTAGTGTTAGGCTGGCCGGCAGCTCTCGTTACTCCTCCTCAGAGAAACCATGAGGACCCAGAGTACGGTTCTCAGTCTTCAGAAATCCAGTCTGTGGGCTCAGAAACCCATTGCTTTGTGGCAATGAACAGGGTTTAGCAATTTTTAATTTGGGATTTAGCTGAAGGGAAACAAAAAATCCAATTAACATTTTTGCTCACGTGAGTCTGATTTTGCTGAATACTGAAGGATCAGTGGGATGGTGGTTAGAATACTTTTGACTAAATTACATTTTGTCTAAATACTATGCTCCATCGAAGCCAAAATATTTCTGAGATTTATCAGATTAAATGAGGTTTCACAGTGCTGTACTGCATTCCCTGAGTAATTCTGAGGGTTAGGACAGACACTTGTTTAGGTCTCACCAGGGAGAGAGGACAGTAAAAAAGCCTCGATACGTGGGGACTGGAAAGAAAAACAAAAAAAAAGGGTTCCACACACTTCTGTTTGGAAAAAATATCTGAAAGGTTTTGTATTGGTTCCAATGTAGTATAAAAATAAATGTAAAAACCCTAAAATCTGTTGTCAGATGGAGTTGTTATACTACAAGCAGCTGTAATCACTGGACTGAAAATAGCCTTGCCTGGGAAGTTGATATCAAGATTAGTTTTGGAGAGTGTGGAAACACAAAAAAAAAGATTCAGCTTATTCCTTTATCTAGCCAGTGTCTGCACATGCAATGAACGCAAATGGAATCGCAGTTATCTGATGAGAATTAAAGTTTCACACTATCAGGCCACCCACAGCAGGTATTTTAGCAGCTATCTCAAGTATCCTTTAATTCTGGAAAGATCTGTCTGTTAAAGACTGATTCAGAGTGGGGGATTCCTCAGACCAGGGACCAATGCTTTCAAGAGATCTTAGCTCTAGTAATGGTGCTAACAGTTTTTAAATCTCAACATACCTTTATAAATTAGAAATTAGCAGAAGACAGAAAAAGGATCATATTCCTACACCTCCATCATGAAACATCAGGCAGATGCTGAGTTCCCTTATAGCCTCAATAGAGTACACTTGGATCATTTTAATTATGCATGCACTGCTGGCAAGCTTGCTTTTTATGTATTTATTAAAGATGATTAAAAACAGTAAAAACTGTATTAATATGTTTATATCATTTATGACAAATCATGACTAATCAATTTAAACTGCATAATTCAAGCGATACAAAATTAAGCCTTCTGGTTATTCTACTGAATTTTTATAATCACACACAAAAGATCATTTACACTCATATTCACAGCATTACAACATGACCACAGAAGGTATTTCACCTTACTTTATCGATCCTTTCTTCATACAATTGTGGAGACTAATCCACAATTCTGCTTGCTTACACAGGGTAAATGCAGGGCACTCTTCCACGGTCTAATTAGTAAGATGAGGAAAAGAGCCTGGCCTCTTTACAGTGCCCGCTTTGCCAGTCCGTACAGCAACTATGTATATCCGTTCAATTTCAAATAATAAAAAAGACAGACCTGCATGCTAATTAATGCTCAAAATACATCTAAAACCAGCAGGATGCAGACTCAAATGTCATTACTACACCAGATATCCTGTCTTGTTTCTATTAATCGGCATTGGGCTGGTTCTGTCTAGGCCACACAAGGTTAATCTAGAACTAATGATTTTGGATCACTGAATACTGTCTAATTTAGGATGCCAACAAACTAGATTACATCATCACACTGGAAGCTCCAGTTGTCAATACCTGTAAAATTTTTAATTCAAATCACCACTTCTGGTCAGGTGCCAGCAAATTTGCAGTAAGATCTCTTGCTTCAAAGTTAACCGGACGAATTTGAGGCAATGCTCTTTCTTTATTTGTGATCAGTTAATCTTTCAAGCAATACAAGCACAACTATAGCAGTAAAACTGTTCACTTTTCCTGGAAAGCTGAAGTTATAATACTTTGACAGCATAGGCATTAAAATAAACCTGGGGACAGTTTCCCATTAGCCAAAAGGATTGTTTGTGGCTATGACTTTTGACTCGTAACATTTTTGGGAATCTGCATAGGTTACCTCATCGAGTGTTCCCATTTCTTAGCTGCTCAGATACATGAGCTTTTAAACATTTTCATCCTCTCTAGGTACCTTTGACATTACTGAAAACATTTTATGTGCAGCTCTGTACTTTAACATTCACCTATTCCAAGTGAGGCAGGACAAGGAGCAATTCAAATCTCCTCCACCCTGAATAATTTGCTGTGTTTATTTTTCCCATCCTGTCTAAACATAGCAGGGAGGCGAAGAAGTGAAGAGCTGCCCAATGAACAATACTGATACTTCCCATGACAACCCTAAAAATGCCTGATCATTCTACAAACCAAATTATAAACTCATAGGACCCAACCATTTTAACAGTACCAGAGGCTTCTGCGTATGGCTTTGCCCATTTCAAGTGCTGCTATACAGCAACCAGCTCCATACACCACCTGTTTCTTAATGGGTGCAACTGGATGCAGCATAAGTGGCGTTTCAGTTGTGTTGGAACGTGGTCATTATGCCTGAAAAGCTGCCCAAAATTATGCTTGGGTGGGAACAGGAAATGTTAAATGCAAGAAAATGCAGTGCAGCACAACCTCGTCATGCTGATCCTTTGCCATAACTATGCTTGAGAGGGAAGTGTATGAAACTGCTTCATAAAAAGACTCAAAGGAAACAGCCACAAAAAAACAAGGACAAACTACCTTAGTTCGTATTTTTCTAAACTACAGAGATGCAATCAAATCAAGCAAGCCTCATACTGCCTGCAGTAATAAAGTCATGAAGGCGTTATTATAAACTGTATCTAACGAGGAAAATATCTATTAATATAAAAGTTCACTCCTTACTTGCAAATTAAGCAAAATCATGGAAGCTGTATCAAATTAAACCAAGTTTAGGAAAAAACCACAGCCCTGTGATGAACACATCATCCATTGTATTATACAGCTACAGTGGTTTTGCGTGCAGTTGCAGTGCTACAAGTGGATCACACTTAGGAAGAGAAAGACTAAATATATATACTTACATGGCATCACATTATATAAATACTGCCAATTTATCTCCCTTATTAGTTCAACACCCTGTCATCAGAGTCTCTTTCACTGGTTCATCTCAACTATTTTCTCTCAAACTGCAAATTCAACGCCTGACTTTCGATTCAAAGCACGTATTTAAAAACATTTTTTAAGTACTGAACAACAGTTTCAGAAAAGGGAAAGACAAATTGTCCTGGTTCCGGCTGGACAGAGTTAACTTTCTTCCCAATGTTTATATATTTATTTTAAGAAGATGAACTAATCAAACACATACTCAAAGGTATATCCCTACATGAGGCCAGCATACTGAGGTAACATTACATGTTGAAGAAACAGCACCTCGTAACACGTGCACATGAAATAGAATTACTCAATGTGTAGGCTGGGAAAATTATATCACAATGGAAAAAAAATAGACTTTTTGCAAAATGTAAAGATAAGCCTGGTTTTTCATGAAAGTGTTGGTGTTACTTCTTAATAAAGGATTTCAACATATTAATTATTACCTGATTCGCATACTATGGAGCCTGGTTTCAGTTCTAACATCATGGTGATTATAGAGATGTCAGTGGAATACAGAATCTGCGTCCTATGCGGAAGATTCATGGTCCACAGTTCTGGAGTTGGATGAAGAATAAACACCCATCCTCCTTTACTGCAGGTCACTTTGGAGCCATACTTCTTGCCTATGAGGTCCGTGGAATGCCTGATGACCCCGTACTTAGTCTGAGTTACAGTGCCATGCTGGACTTTCACGGGAAACATGGATTCATGGCCCAAGAACACAATAGCTGTGTCACCATCCTTTATTGTATCTCCATATTCAACAAAACTCATTGTGACAGTCTTGTAGTTGGCTGATGGTTGTCACCTAGAAGAGAATAAATACGTCGAGACAGTTTTGCAGGATCACGATGGAACTGAAATTACAGACATAAAACCAAGTGATTTTATTTTCCCCAATACAGAACAAAAACACCACTGTGCAAATAAAACGTTAGCAAGAGAACTCCATGAAGTTCAGCGACCTCCCCCCCGCTGTACTCTTGATCCAATTAAAATCAATGGAAAGATCCCACAGATTTGAATATAACCAGTATTTTTCCCATTTTATGGTACATTTTAAAGAAAACTTAGGAAATACATCATAATTTACTCAGCCTGCTCCACAATACTACTGAGAAACTGGCAAAGTAGTATCAATTTCAGCATTTTGTTCAATTCCAGTTCACAAGCTCTCAGAGTATGTTGTTAAGTAGTACCTTTTATTTCCATCTGCTGGCTTATCCCTTGGTGATTTACAACATAAGACAACTGTTACTTGCCTATTAGGACCACTAACAAAAGTTTACTTGAAAGTTCTCCAAATGAAGGTTTAAAGATAGGATAAAGGTAGTATCGGCATTAATTTATGCATAAATTTGACTAACTACAAGGAAAAAAGAATACTGTGGCCCTTAATTTGCCATTGGGGGTGCAAAGTAATTGTCTGCAAAGTGATCTGTGCTGCAACTAAATGTAAACAACCGTTTCCAAGCTAATGCAAACAGTTGTATCACTTTAGCCCCATGGTCTCAGGACTGTTCAGAGAATTACAGTTAAATTTTGTTGTCTTTGAGAAGACAATCTAGAAGTTAGAAAAGTGGCTTACAGTGAAAGCTGGCATTGCCTTTCAGATACGGCAGGTTGATCAGTTCGTGCAAGGAATTGTTTAATGAAGTAATGGTGATCCCAAAGTTAGAAATTAAAGCCTATGACAGAAGGCTTTGAAAGTCAGATTTCTGGCACTTCTTTCATGAGAGAATTAAAAGCATTTAATTACATTTAATTTCAGAATAATGATTTGATTCTAGCACTTTTGTATTGAATGTGTAACAGCTTGGTCCTACTTCACTGTTTTCATTAAAAACTTTAAGTTCTCAAATTCTAGTCTGTTTTTGTTGACCAAAACACGTTGTAGTTCAATTTGCTGTTAAGCAGCTAGATTTATAATTTTTCCGCTGCAGTCACTGAGACTGATAAACAGATGTGCTTTTAGCCAAAACTTCCAAAGCTTACGACATGCTTATTGCATAAGGTATTCAGATGCCAAAGCAGAATAGGCCTGTCCGGACATATGGTGAAACAGTAAGAAGGGCATCCCATGAATTCAGAAATGTATACATACTGGACTTTATGAGACAGTACAAATGCTTAACCGTGTTTTATAGCTTGCACCTTCTGATTATATTCAGGTCTTAATCCTTCATAAATGACCCTTGTAGTTCTCATTCTAGATACTATTAATGCAACGTAGTTTTCAGCTCTTAGAACAGTACCGTTTGAAAGGAGCTTGACTGTAATCCATTTATTTCACAGTATTTAGACTGTAGTTACACCCATGTGCAAAAGCAACATTCCTGCAGCATGTCTGCAGGGACATGGAGAGAATTGTTGTCCCTTTGATTACTCAAACTGGCGTCCAGTTTCTTTGCCTTCCTTTGAGCCGCTACATTTACCACAGCTAATTTTCTCAACAGTGTATGCTGACATCCGAAGTGACAAATCTCTCAGGCTCAGATCTCACTTGACATGTTATATTCACTTGGGGTAAATTTGGGGTCTGTGAGGAGTTTTGGTAGTTTCTTTGTCTCCCCCTATGGCAAGAAGCACAGTGATCTACAAACACTCATTTTTATTCATTTTCAATCATTTTCCATTCCAGAGCCTCATGCACTATTGTTACATTTCTCTCCTTTACTCTCTGGGTTGCATGCAGATACAGTAATGCTTGGTACAGCATTACTTTTGCCACACGGTGCTGTGGAGTGGGAGTGGAAGGGAAGGTGAGGCAGTGCCTTGTGGCAAGGGGTTAGGACTTTTCTATGAGCTTGCCACGACTGCAGCGACCTAAACTCAATGACCCAGGCGATCCCTCGCAGCCTCACAAATTAAACCACTAAAATGATTCCGTGTTCCCTTCAACCAAAACCCAGATACACCTCTCCCTCTCCTGACAAGCTTCCACAGAGACCTGGCAGGCTGCCTCTTCCCTCTCCGAGAAGCCTGGCTGCTTGACACGGCAGCCGGGGGAACCTCCCGAGGGGGAGGAGGAGGAGGCAGGCGTAACTGCCTCATCTCCCGGGAAGTGCAGGCCCCCCGGTAAGAGGAAGGCTGGTGAGTCCGCTACCTGGCCACCCGTCCCAGAAAGCTGCCCCCGGCGGCGGGGCCTCCCGCCCCCCCCGGGCCGTTTCTCCCCGCGCTCCCTCCGCTGCAGCCC
>NW_009228954.1:20299-40710 GCF_000690835.1 Fulmarus glacialis | reverse complement strand
TGGAGAGGAGGGAGCAACAGGCTACTAGCCAAGCTAAAATGTCAAGAAAAGGGGACAATTTGTCACCACTACAGTACATTACTACAGTACAAAGTTATTTAGGTCAAAAACTAGCTAGCATTAGAAGTTTTTAATTTTTTCTGTACTCACAAATATGTCATATTAAATCATTCCATTAAGGGTAATCTCTTGCATTTCTTTTCTCTCCAGCCAGTGAATGTTCACAAGACAGTGGTTCTCTACAGAAACGATGCTGTTGCCATGATATAAATTTCCCGTGAGGATGATCTAAAGCTTATAATGACTTCCACTCCCAAGGAAAACCTTACAGCAGAATTAGTAAGGAAGTTATTTGTCCTGGGCTGCAGACCTTGACAATGGAGTAAGCAATAAAGCGACACCCATGTAGTCCTTATTGGTCAGTTATCATATGTATGCATGCATTTTATTTTTTTGACAAATAACACTAAGCCAGAGCTATTCAGATCTCTTCATGCAGTGTTTTTCAAGGGGCTTTGTCTGTTTTTCAGAAATAAATGCAATGATTTAACCATTCAGTCCCTCCTGACTTCAATTGGATTTCTGTATTTCAGCCTCATGTATTACTTTTGAGTTACAGGAACAAATTTTAGCTTTGTCCCAGATTTTTATCTGTAGACTGTGTCTGAGGAAAAACTATTATTCACTAAGAAAGTATAGTATAGACTTGTATAGTTTCTGAGGCAGGCGCTGTTCCTGTAAAGATAAGAAGGCAGTAATGTTCAATAGTTTGAAGCAGAATCTCCTACTAAACAGTTTTCCCTGTCTGTGCTCAGGTTTTAAAGGTAGTTTCCATTTTAGGAAATCTGTACCCATGTGGGATCAGGAAAAGAAGTTCAACCTCATGTTGGCCCTGCAAGGCAACATGTATAATGCTGGGTTCTGGAGGTAACGGTAGCAGTATACCTGCTTCTCCCTTGTTCTGCTAATGCAGCTGGTCAGGAAGTGGGTGGCTGGCAAGGGAGGTTAATTTTACTGTCTCCAAGCATGTGAGAATCATGAGTAAGGCCTGAAAATACCATTCGTCTGACTTGACACTCACAGGATTAAAAAAAAAAAAAAGAAAAAGGAAAAAGAAAGAAACAGTTTTAATTTCTTTTTGATTTGTGATTTCTGAGTCTCCAGACTACACACAGGTTACATGTTCAAGCTTTTTTCCAAGTATGGTAGGATTAGAGCAGTATACTATATATATTATATATATATAGAAAGCAAAGCTTAGAAAGCAAAGCTTAAATTCTCACCTAATCATATCATTTTGGAGCAAGAACTTAAAAAGTAGCAAATATCATGAAGTTTGCAATAAGGCGATGGGAACCGACAACATGGAGAGGAGGGAGCAACAGGCTACTAGCTGTTGTCAAGAAAAGGGGACAATTTGTCACCACTACAATACATTACTATCTCTCAGAAAAAGGGAAAAGTGAAGAGCCATGCTTGTCACTGTCGGAGGAAATTCTGCAAGATCAGAAGAAAAATCCCTGCTTTCCTAACAGTTTGCTCTTACAAGCTAGCTCCCAGATGCTCACCCCTGTCCTCTGGCCATTTTTCCCCCATGGCTGCAGCAGCAGAAAACAGGCCAGACATCATCACCTCCATGCTGGAGTTACTGAAGCATAGGCAGCTGTCCCATGGTCTGCTGCACCTGCCTGTCCTCACAGCAGACACAGCAGAGAACGGGATGTGGAATTTGGGACCTGCACACTTCCCGCTCCCCTTCGGAGGCTGTCCCGTCTGCTTCTGCTGGACCAGTGAGCAGACAATCACATCTGCACTTCTAACACAGTAGGGAAGATGAAGATGTATGCCTTATTCTCTGCTACCCTAATTATTGGAGTAATTACTTTCAGCAGCACAACTGAACAGATTACATTTTAAATCAGTGAATTCAATTTGGGGTAGAATTTGCATGTTATTTTTGTGGTGTATTTTCCCCATATTTATAGGAAAAATGTATGAGAAAACATTATTCATTATCCTAATTTGAAAACTTTTCTTTAATAGATCAATTACTAGAAAAAAAATGTAGTGGCAAAATTTCCTTTTCCTAATAAAAGCTTTCTTAAACCAGCACTATCAAAATGACTAGGGGTTTATTTTAAATTAACCCATTATATCTTCATTCCTCTCATAAAAACTTTTTTACTGAATGAGGCAAAGATTTTTTTGAGTGTGTTCAAAATAAAATAAAAGTCATGTTTTCAAAATGACTTCCTTGCATACACAAATGCAGAAAAATCTTACGTAAATGCAGGTATTCTCCTGCAAGGACTGGAAGTATATCCAACAACATATATTATCAAGTGCCTTGCCATCCCTAGCAGAATTCTGGATCTGACTGCACTGTGAGTTTGTGTTACGAAAACACAGGAGGACATGGTCCTTAGTCCAAAGGATACATAATGTGATGGTAGGTTGAATATTTAGCTCCTGCCCTTGATGAAAGAGAACATATAATTATTGACTTTGAAATATTAATGTTTGGATTAAATTGTAATTCATATTCTTGTCTCTCTTTCCTTCAGGAGGAAGTATATTGCACAAGTATATATGTTTGGTGATGCTTATTTATGCCTTTTAGTTCTTGACTGAGCTGTAGTGGCTGGTGCATTAGATTGGAGAAGAATCAAATTTCTTTTACATCCTGCCTTTACCTGCAAATGGAAGTTGATGTCTTCTCTGTGTGAGACGATGGGTAATCTTCATGTGGTCGTAACAGGGGAAGGACTCATTAGGGCTGAAAAATAAAATTAGGGATTTCATTCCATGGAAAAAAAAAAATGGTAGTTATACCTAGGGGATGACATATATGGCCCAAAAAGTCCATTCCAGGACTATATCCTATGTATTTGCAAATGAACACTACAAAGATGGAAAGCTCAGCATATATGAGAAATAAAAAGAATTGTGGAAAAGCAGCAATATTCAAAGCTAGAAGTACTGTTCTCAGAAAAGGTTCATACTAGGTTTCTGCAGTAAGCCACTAATATCTTATAAGTGGCTTTGCCTGAGGTGTTTCTGAAACCCTTCTATAAAAAGAAAATAGGAAATATTTTCAAACCGAAGATTATCTCAAATCAATCCTTAACTTGAAATAAATTCTGGTTTAGGAGGGGTTTAGACTTGCAATTTGCATCTGAGTTAGAGTTTGATTGAATTTGTGTTATGAATCTAAAACCATGTTTCTAAAAACACTTCAAGTTTTGGAGAAGCCCAATAGACTGTTCTAAAACAATATTACAGCTATATTACAATTATCTTCTTAATTTCACGTAGTAATGGCTGTAATAATGACTGGAAACATCCAGCCTATTGTCTTACAGAGAAGCTTAAAATTAGAAGAAGAAAGATGAGACTTAGTAGATATCTTCTCCATTTTTTGTCATAACAACATGAATCACAAAAGAATTGTGTTACAAAAACACACTATCTCACTGAGGAAGAAAGAATAAAATCTTAAACCTGTAGCTTCTTAAAGATTCAGCAAACATAAGCTTCCTAATAAGTAAGTGGTGGTGGGGCCATGACATTTTTTGTTGAATCTGTAATGCAGGCAGGTGAGTCAGGTACTGCTTTGGACTGGATGAGTGCCTTCATGTACTGTTTCCCAGACTGCTCCATCCTTCCCACAGCTCCAAAGAGTCATTTTAACCCCTACCCAGCCACTGCTAATTTGTGGTAATCTTGTGGATGGAAATCTCCTCAAGCCCGAATTTTTCTCATGCTGTCCCAAGAATATTCATAGCATAGATCATGAGATTCCCTCTTCATGTGTTTTCTTTAGAGCACTTCATGAGCCATCATCTTTCGTCCCATGATATGCTCTTCCATTGAAATCTCTTAGCTCAATATTACTAAGACAAGAAGTGCCTCTGGAGAACTAGAGTAATGCAGTGGAGCAGTGGGGCAGGGAAAGAAAATATAACAGTATTTTTTTCAGGTATTACTCACCCGTTGTCTTCATCAAATACACAAATCACTAAATGGACTGAGAAGGGTGTCCCCATGTTTGTGTCAATACACTGTGATGTCATTGTGTTCTGTGTATCTGCAGTGTTTTTTTCTATAAAAGTATTTAATTTTCAGTGCGATTCATGGAATTTCAGTCAATTTTAGCTATTGACCCTCAGTAGAAAATTATATTTTTGTTAATCCTGGGCATTGTGTGAGGACTTCAGCCCTTAATACTTTCACTGAGAAGGTAATTTAAGATTTTACATAGTTTGCATTTATGTTGTGAGCCACTATAGCTCAGATTATGAACCAATTAAGACTTCTCAAGTCTTAAACCTGCATGAAATGTAAGTCACTTTCTACAAAGCAGTCTCTTTGCCAGTCCTCTGGGGTTTTTTTCCCAAGAGTTGTTCTTATTCCGCTAATAGGATTATAATTTACAACACATTATCGAATTTTTAACTACTATGACCCTTGAAAATGTCTGGGTTCATCAACATTTTCAGACCTACTTTGTACTAGCTACTGAGTAGGATGAGGGGGCTTGACTAGTTAGTTGTGTCATCACTAATACAAACATTCAAGCATGGTGTAAGTGTGCGTGTCTGTGGATTACAAGAATACAGTATGTTTTTTGAACTGGATTCTTAAGGATGCTGAGTATCTTTACTTGCCATACTTAGTGAGATTTGAGTGTGGAGGAGTCTTGTAGAAGTAGCTTGCTATACTTCAGGGTCAGACCTTTTAGTTTCTAAATTACTAGTTTCTTAGGTTCATTGATCTAATTTACATTTACACAGTGACTGTCAGCTTGATGTTTACAAGAAAAGACAACTTGACTAAGGGATGCCAGGTGTTGTATGAAGACACATACTTTCCTACACAATTTTTTTCTTTTCACTTAGCACAGAGCTAGGATTTTTCGATTAAACCAACTAAAATAGGATTTAGGATCTGAAATGCCAGTGGAATTACTTTTGTCTTTGAAGTCTGACAATTCAGAACAACTACTTATGTCTTTAAAATTAAACACTGCAGAATGAGGTTGAATTGGCATTTTAATTGTGTTTACTGACCAGAGGTACTTAAACTGATTTACTAAAACAGGTTAGAAAATCAAAGCCATCTATGGTGAAACAAAGCCACTTTGGCCAAACATTGGAACTTGCTGTCCAAGAAGTTGTGAGATCTTCAGCCTCGGAGATTTTCAGAACTCAGATGGACTAGATCCTGAACAACCCGCACTAACATTGACGTTAGCCTTGCTTTGGGAGGTGCTGGGAATCTCCTATGGTCCCTTCCAGACAAAGTTGTCCTCTGACTCTATGAAATCTATGAAGCAGTTTGAAAGAGGATAAGCATCATTACTGTGCAGAGATGTCCCAAACAATTTCCAATGTTTTTAAGGGGCATAACAGCTATGACATATTTTTAAAGATCCATTTAATTGAGTGTATAAATCTGTATGACCAAGTAAACAAACAACCCGACATTTCTTGTATGCGTAATTTTTCAGGAAATCTGAGGTCTTCAGAGTTTTATGTGGGAAAATTGTATGTCTTATATCTTAATCATGCTTTTCTTCCATGGACTTCATTAATACAATGAAAGATGTTTCATCTGCAGAATAAACTTGAAAATATAAATTAAAAAATCAATTTACCTCTCTAAATTAAAAAAGTGATCAGGGAATTTTCTAATATGTTTGACCTTTTTAAACATACATATTTTATTTGAAGTTTATTGAAAGCAATTCCTAAGAATCAACTTTCATGTTAAATCCAAATACCATGTGGATGGAAACAGAATGGATGAACTCCCAACCTCCACCATTAGAAGAAAGCCCTAATAATAACCCAGCCATTTATTCTGAGAACTCTCTGTGTATTTTTAACTGCCTAAATAAAGGTTGACATTTCAAATGAGATCCATTTCATAAAGAAAAACGTAACTAGCCCTTTTGGAGACTTATGATTCAATTCCTTGCACAAATGGTCAGAGAAATTCTTCTTTCAGTCTTTTTTGCTCACCACTGTATCAAAAGCAGCACGTTTATAGTTTAATATTTCACTGTACATAGACTTAGAGGGAGAAAAAGCTGTGCAAGGTGCAACCAGTAATCCAATAAACAGTCCATTTATCATTAAATGACTATTCTTCAGGAACAATTCTACAGGAACAGCTTGCCAGGCATCTACAAAATAACAGTATTGTGATTCCCTGCCCAGCCCCAGCCATGCTAGAGATACAACCCCAGGGTAAGACAGCTGTGAAGGCCAGTCGACTGCCAGAGTCCAGCACCTGTGCATTTTACTCTTACAGCATTTTATATCTACATTTCCCTTGTGCCCTGGAGACCAAAAGGAAGATGTTAGTAAACAGCTTTGCCTCTTTTGGAGACATCACCTTGGTGAGGGAATTCACACCTACAGTGAGTCCCCTACTCCTGCTCTCCTTGGGTGACTTTCTGGGAAAAAAACCCAACTCTTTGTCCTCCTGACAGCCATGTATGTATACTGTAAACCTACCAATATCAAACTCTCCAAGACTGCATGGGACAACATGGAGCTACTTTATCTCTGAAAAATTATTTTTAGCTATTTCTATCTTCTGAAATAAGGTCAAGATAATAAAAGTTAACTTCTGAACTTCTTATTGATGTAGAGTGATATTGTGACTTACAGAAAACCCAAGTACTGTGAAAAACACATATTTCTTTCATATTAAATTAACCTCTGACAGTTAAGTGCCAAATAGGCACTGACCTGAAAGAGCTGATATTAGAATAAATAGCAGTGTTCTATAACACCAGGCAGAACCCAGCTGTGACTGTTTGTTGAAGACCTGTGTCAAAGGTGGTGTTTGCATTAAGAACAGTCTGACAGTTGCTCAAATGTTTCTTAATTTTTCTAAAATTTAATTATCTTACTACAACATAAGTTAGTTGGTAATGAAATTACAATGGATTGTTTTTTTCTAAGGTGGCAAGATTTCAAGCAATAAGGATAATTTTACAGTTCATTTATACTTCTTAGCCTTGTGATATGTTTCTAAAGCTCTATCTCAATCAGTACAGACTGTTTTCCCTTCCAGTCTCCTTACTGTTCTTTCAAAGATACAGGTGAGAATGAAAGGCATTTTATGTAGTATTTTTATTTGTCAAAGAAATTTTGAGACTCTACTTCTCAAGAACAACAGAAGCTTCATACACAACTTAAATCTATTTTTCAGCAACAATCAGAGCTACTTTCTATTTATCCCATGTGCGTAGCACTATTCACACTCTTGGAAATCAGTAGTGTTAAATGCAGTGGACCAGTTCAACATGAGTAACATGCTGTGCCTTCCTCTCTATAATGGACCAGTATTTTAAAATTGTCCTTGTGAACAAAACAACTGAAAAATAAATGCCCAGCTTTGCTTATAATTGTACCTTCCCTATGAGTTTTTGCTCCCTATGAGCTTTTGCTCACTCATCTCTGTCAGATTCTCCTGTGCCTACCAAATTCTTTAGTGTGGACGTGGTCTAAGGGAGCCAGCCAGGAGCAGAAGGTGACTATGCTTTGTCAAAGATACAGCTCATGCCGCCCTTTCCCAGTGCCTGCTTGGGAGCAATGGGTGTATCCCTGTCACAGCCACCGAGGACAATCTCAGTAGTTGATTCTACACCAGGATTTGGGGCTACCCTGCTGCCCAGGAAACAGTATAAGGCAAAAGGCCAGATCTAGACTGCAACAGTCCATATCTTTCCAAGAAAATTTATCACTCTAAACATTTAAAATCTTCAAGTTTATCTGCTACTTCTCTAGATGTCTCATTCTAGACAACTACACAACGAACAAAAATATCCTATTGTAGGGGTGTGGGCACCTATCTCCCAGCTAATAATCTCTATGATACACATTTAAGCACATAGCTGCTGGTATTCAGCTTTCCTCTGTGGGAAAACCTGAACAGTTAGTTGCAGTTTGTGGGAAAATTATTAATCTGATCAGTTATGCTTATTCATTTGAAAACCTGGCTGCCAGGGGAGATGACCACCTTTGCATGATATCGGAGCAATCAGAGCATGAAATATGACTTCTGTTGTAAAGGGGTAGGTGCTTTTTGGGGTGCAACTTTGCACTGTTGTCTGGCTGCAACACGCAGAAGGATAAAAGGCATCATTTATTCTACTTACTATCTATTGTTTGTGATGCCAGGCAATCCAAGTGTTCTGAGGTCACTCTTGAGAGGAAGCTACCTGGATAAATCTCTAGTTCACGCCAGCAGGGCTTGGCATAGTGCTCTTGTTTAAGCCAACTAATTATCATCTGAGTTTCTACGGGTAGCTGTAGCTTACTATGATTGGGTTTTAGGAGAAAAGTCATGGAAATGAGTTTCATGAAGCTACTTAATTGCACCTCTGTACTAAAGTGGTAGAAGCAGCTGCTAGTATCTTTTTGTCCTATTGAAGTACCATTTTGTAGCCAAGCTCTGTTCTCTTGGAGAATAAATAATGTTATACATCTCTAAATCACTTAGTAAGCTTTTATCAGTATTATTTCTCTCCTTCTCCAGATGATCCTAAGTGTATTGATTAAAGGACAGTGTTGCTTTAGAATCACAATGAAAGTTCTGGTGCTGTGTCAGGTCAGAAAATGATAATGCTAGAAACGTTTCTGAGAGGATATTATGAAGATGCAATGGCATAAGGTCAGCTACAGTTCTCAAGGTAAAACAAAACATATTAAAGATTAAAAAATAATAAAAACTGGAACAAGGAAACTTCAAAAACTTATTCTTTGCCAAATTTCTCTTACATTCTTCACGTTGGAGGAGTGATTACTTCTACTTAGAAAAGGAAGAAACATTGGCTTGTTTTATTTTCTGGAGGTATACAAAGCACTTTGCAAAGGAATATTTCAACATTTTCAAAAGTAAAAATGTGAATTTTCCCGGTCAAAATGATCACAATTTAGAAGCTGAAGGCAGATGTAGTACAAACTTAAAAAATTTTAAAACTGTCTAAAAAACTGATTAAAAAATCATTTTTTTTCTTTTTTTTTTTTCCTTTTAATTTTGAATATTTGTGCTGGTTTGGGATGGAAATGCGTTTACATTCACGGAATGAGAAGTATGGCACTGAGCACTCTGCTGGCTGCTGCTGTATCTTAAACCATCTAGGAAAATGTAGAAATGTATCAGAATGATGTCACAAGATAAAATAGTAAGTAAGATAAAAAGGGAAGTCCAGATGGTCAGTGATCACAAGGCAGTAGTAGAACAGCAGGTGATCAGAAGAGTCGTAAGAGATACCAACGGAGAGGAAAGCAGAAATTTTCAGCTACTGCACTGCCTACTATTTCAGTACAGCAGTTGCAAAAATGGCAAGGAAAATACTCAAGGCACCTCCATAGCCTGGTGGGTATGTCTGGGATAAGTGTTTGAGATTTGTCCTGCAAAAATAGAGCAGAGTGGAGTACGGAACTGAAAGTTCATGTGTTGAAGGCATTCTCAGCTGAAATGAGGTTACTGCTTAAGCAAACCAGGGTTAGTCAATAGGAGGCTCAGAAGTGCCAATTTTAATCAGAAATATTCATTTCAAATACAATTTGCAGCTCTTGCATGGTGAGAAGTGATTCTCACTAGGTGAACTCTCCAGGTTATCCATAAAGTTAAATAAATCAGCTTCTTATGTAGTACACATTTCTAATCAAACCTTTCTGAAGACTTGAGTTTGACTTCTGGCAACATTTAGGGATGAACTACATTTTAAAAAGTTATCTGCTTTATAATAGAATATATATTTCATAATGAAAATAATAATAATTTAAAAAGTGTTTCTTCTATTGTCACTATGAACAATGAGAGAATGGGATTTCAATTTCCTCAAGAAAAAAGTTCTATACAGTCATACTTAATGTGTGAGTGCTTGTGGAGGCACATTCCCTTCTTTTGAATCCATTTGTAGATATCAAATGTGAAAGAGACACAGAAGCCTCAAAACTGTTATGTTCATAGAAATCCAAGTTTTCTGAAAATAAGCAACCTGCGCAGAGGAAAGTTCCCCCAAACTCTGCTCTCACTCCTAATTAGACACCAAAGAATCCAATCCTCATACACAAATACACAGGAAAACTGGTTCCATAATTTCTAATTCAGATAAAATACTAAGCCCTAGTACAAGGCCACCAGACAATATTTGTGAAAAAATTCAGCAGTGCTGCTCTCTTTGTTCCTCCCTTTCTCCCCCACTGCTGAGCAGAATGCATACCGTATCAAAATCAAAAAGTTAATGCAGACTAAATGTGGGTAGCATCTCTAGTACTTAGGAGTGATGGACTAATGATATCAAAAGAAGTGGCTGGACATAAAGACCACATAAAAAGTACTCTATAGAACACTTACAATAAGAAATTGAACTTCCTTAAGCAATAAAGACACCACCCATGTTACTGTCATCAGCAAACTTGGTGAGGGTGCTTTCAATCCCATCGTCCAGATCATTTATGAAGATGTTGAACAGCGTGGGGGCCAGTATTGAGCCCTGGGGGACCCTGTGTGTGACAGGCTGCCAGCCTGAGTTAAAATGATTGATCGCCACCCTTTGAGTGCAGCCTCTGAGCCAATTCCCTACCCATCTCGCCGACCACCCATCCAGTCTATATCTTGCCAGTTTGTCTAGGAGGAGGTTGTGGGAAACAGTGTCAAATGCTTTGCTGAAGTCCAGGTATTTAAAACTGCTTTAACTGCTCTTCTCAGCCTGTGAACTCTGCTGCATCTCCAAGAAACCTTAGAGAATTTTAGACGTCACTGAAATTTTAACAGAACAAGTTAAGGAAAATACTTTTTTTTTTTTCCATTTTGGCCATTTCTAACATTACTCCCATTTGGGAATAATTTGCAGAACTGGGAACAAAATCAAGATTTTTGATACCTAATCTTGTATATCTAGAGAGGATGTTGAAACACTGAACTGAAATCAGGATTCTGGGTGTTGTGTTCTTTTCTCTTTTTTTTTCTCTTTTTTTTTTTTTTTTTAACCCATGCTTTACTGTAGCTTTATTCTCAAGTCCCTCCAAACATTTGGCATGGGTTGCTTCTAAATAGCAACTATTATGGTTACAGTCTTCAAATCTACTTGCTTGCACTTTGCCTATATAAATACAAATCACAATTATGTTATATTGTTTGGCCAGGATCCCCTACAGTTTAAAATTCCTAAGCTATGAGAAATAAATTCAGAATGCATGTCAGGGAATGTTCAGGTTCTTTCCTTGTAAATTATTTAATCTGTAGGTTTTCCAATAGAATAGGTTAAACAATAGATGATTTAACGATATCATTCTGCCTAGCAGTAGACTCTTCAAACACATTCGGTTATTGTTCATTCACTTTAAATGTTATTTTTCACTGAAACAACTATCCAAAGGTACATGATGGCACTTACACAAGGTAAGCCAAAAGCCAAGATTCAATATAAATTTGGGGGCTGACCAAAATGTTGTCTATATGAAACTAACTGTTCAGACTTTATTTAAGGATATGAAGATACAGAAACAAGAATTGCATGAAGGAAAAAAGGAAACTGCCTGTCATGTAAATGCAAGTGTATCTGTCACCAGCCTTTTGTTATATTTCTCTGTATGTAATAGGTACTTATATGTTCATATACCTGTATGTTCATTCATCTGCCTATATACATGCATGCACATGTTGTTGTCCATTGTAACATTGTACCAATGAAATTAATTCAACCTCCCGGTGCTAAACTATGTAGGACTTTTATAACTATTGGACTTATTACAATCATACCTTTTTTCCCTCCTTTGATGACTTTCCCAATTATAGATACCATGAAGCAGGGAAAATGTTAACAAAAGTGGTGATGGTATACTTAAATCAAAGCACTCCTTCAGACTCCCTCTTTGCTGCTCTGAAATCTCTGATCTGAAACAATCAAGAGAGCAATCTTGATATGAGATATACAAAGATTCACAGAATTAAACTGCATAGGATTACTGTGATTGAGTGGATGTGGAGGAAAAAAGCTATAATCATTCAATTTCTAACTGGCATCTCACTTTCACTGTAACCAGCCATTTGAGTGTAAGGGGCTGGATATACAGCATCCAAATTTCTCTTACAAGTGATTTCCAGTAATGGTGGCACCGAGAAAGCAAGCCTAAAGAGGAAGTTATCTAATTTAGAAAGTAATGCAAGGCTTTTCACATCACAAATATTTAGCTTAGATATAAAATAATATTTTGGGGTTTTTTTTCTGATTACTTACTTTGCACGCTTTGAGCATTCAGCCAAATCCTTTCCATTTCTTGAATCTCTGCATTTAATGAAGAATTATGTTTAATAAAGTAGCTCATTTTTAGGCATTTTTTCATGGTGGAAAATAAGTTTTGAGTGAGGCACTTAGGCTTCCTATGAAGAGGAAGAGGAGAATTAGCTGTTTCAGTATGGGATCCAGAAAGGGGAAGACACTGGGAAAGGGCCAGTCTGCACAGCACACTGAGGAACACTACATTTGAAATAGTGGTTTGCAAATGAAGAGCAAGGGCTGCGGGAGGACACTTTATTTTCAAAAGGTCCTGGTGAGTACATACAAACTATGGCAGACACTTCTATCCAGTCTTTTAAATGGCCATGGGGCTTACTCTTCTTAAAAAAGAGAGAAAGAAAAAGAGAAGGAGAGATGGAGTAGTTACTTATCTTTTACACCTCTGTTAGAAAGTGTCCAAGACTTGGGTTCAAAATTCTCCTTAGGAAGAGAGGTTCAAAGCCATAAGGCTTCATTATATGGCAGCAAGGCCACACATTCACTGAACAGTTATTATTGTGCATGGTTAGATCCCGTTTCACTGTCTCTGCTGTGTCAGCACTGAAATTCATAAGGCAAGTGAAAGAAGGGGTTGGTGCCATAAGCTGATGGCCAGGACTTGAATAGTGCTGGAGGATTTTCTAGGTCCCTTCTCTGAAGACTCTTTCTGTACTTTAAATGAGACATGACACAGGCTTTCCGTGCTCAGATGGATGCCCAACTAAGAACCCGTAAACCCACCTGATTTCTGTTTTTAACCCACAGAGGTAAAACGCAGGCAGAAAATGCAAAGAGCACCCCTTCACATACTTGCTTTACTTCTTTTCCCTCAAATAACCTACAGCTTCGTTCTTACATGACTCTCCTGGGAGGTAGGTGATGTGGGTTTGAATCCCTCAGGCGAAGGAGAGAACTCAAACCAGATCGCCTGTTTCCTGGTTGAATGCTTGAATCTCTGTGGCTATTACCTCCCCCCTCATCTGCAATTGGAAAGAAAGCAGCTGCAACATTTTTGTGAGGTCCTGTCAGCCTGTGTCAGACCCTGGAGGTGCCTGGCAGAGAAACACCTCGTTTCTGGATCTTCATCAGGCTTAGACAGGAGATAAGCACCTCCTGGGGCTGGGGAAGCCCTGGGCATGCACTGAAACAAAATTTTAAGAGTTTAGAGAACTTTAAAATCAAACAGGGAGGAACCAACTGATCTTAACAGCCTTCAGGTTTAGACATCATTGAGTATGAGGGGATTTTTTGTTTTAGTCAGATCTGCCCAAGTCCTGCTTAGGTCTTCTACTACATCTAATGGAAAGATCTTGTTGTGGACTGAATTAGGCTGTTGAATACCTGTGCAATGTAATGGTCAGATGGCACAGGTTTCTATGATTTGCATGTAATTTTCGTCTTGCAAAAATAAATTTCTGAAAAAAAAAGTTTTTCTCAGAAAATATTTCTATTTTAGAAAAAAATAATTAAAGTATAGCAAATAAGCCATTACTATTAGAAATATGGTTCAGATGAATGCAAAAAACTAAAATTGCTCCAATCCAATGCTTTGGAGAATTTTATTTAAAGTGCCTTATCCATCAGACATCTGAGTGATTTTTGTTGCTGTTGCTGTTTGAACGCAGCCTATAATTAATTATGGTAGTATATACTCACTAGCATATACTCATAACAACTGCAAAGGTGTAGGGTTTAGGTATTCTGTCAAATATATACATTTTCAGAAAGAATAAGGCAAAAAGACAACATATTATTCTGTTTTGTAACTTAACAAGTAAAATTTTGCTGCAAATAACAAGAAGCAGATTTGAACTTCTGCAGACTTTTGGCAATTTTTATTATTTCTCTGTTTAGAAAAATAAAAATAAAAAAGAATTTATATTAAATGAAATTTCAAAATTATTTTTCAGTTACTCAAACATCTGAAAAGTGTTTTGAACCAGCACTGAAGGTAATACATTATCCAAAATATAACTTTAAAAAATGAATTAAAAAATTCAAATATGAGGAAAAAAATTGAAACACTGAAACATGCAACATGGAAAAAATTTCCAGCTTGTGGCACTACCCTGAGTTGTTATATTGCAAATGATATCTCACCAAATTATATTATATAGCATTTTCTAATATAACAATAATCCACTTGGAGATTTTTAGCTTGCTGTACACATAAATGCTTCTAGATATCTACTGGAATTAAGATGAATGAAAAATTAAATTGATGTTGAGTTTTTTGGGATATGCCAGAAGCATGCCATTCTGTCAAGCTGCAGAAGTATGGCATGTACATAGTGGGCTAATGCAAATTTAATATCTGGATATATTGACTTGAAGCCTATGAGCACTACTTCTCAGCTTTATTCTTTGATTTATCATTATTTCAATTCCTGGGCATAAAAAGACTCTGAAAAATGAATAAATCTTACCTTTTCCTCTTAAAGCTTTATACATTCTAATTCATTCTTTATTTTCCTTACTGAATATATGATAATTCCTCTGTCAATGTCTTGGCCGTTCTTTTTTCTTACATTATGATATAGTATACAAAGATGAAAAAAAATCCAAGCTAGTGTTTTTATTGCTAAGATAAGTGCACCTGCTTCATTTTTTTTTGTTATAAATAATTATTGGAAATACATCTTAGAAAATTAATTGGCACTTCTGCCCCTGGGGTTTTTTTGATACCTGTCCCCTTTTCCACCAGGATTATCAATCCGCATTATCACTGCAATGCACTGGGAAACTCCAGCTGTCCGAATCAATATTTCCACCCCTTCTCATTTAAATCCGAGCTCTCACTGTTGCTGGGTGGCTGTAACACACCAGAAGCATCACATGCCTCCCTGTTGCTACAGCAACAGTGCGGCGGGCAAGAGCTGGTCCCTCCACATCACATGGCGAGCTCTGACATACCATGGTTTTAGACGGCCTCTCCTTGAATTGCTTAAGCTGATGTTAAGATTACATGATCTTCCAAGAACTGTAGTAGTGCCAGTCAAAAATAAAATTGTATTTTCTTTGTTACTGTAATAGACTGGCGTAGCAACTGCATCAAAGCACATGCCTGACTTTTTCCGCTAAAAGGAAGGGGTAACCAGCGAATCAAAATTTATTGTCCTACTTTGACTCTATTTATTCACACTGTGAAGGTATCTCAGATTTGGTTTTATCAGCAAATTATATTTTTGGAGTATTCACTTCAAAATTACAGCCAGCTGAACACTGGTTATGAGGCAATGGTGTTATAGGTTGGGGAACACTGGGTTACATCTCTAAGCTATCTTATGTGGAGAATTGCTTCAGGTCACAAGTGGAAATTAATTTCTTGATGTTACTTTCCTGTTAACTGGCTACAGATCCACATCGCCATAGTTTGCATGACTGTCAGACTTTGCTCAGGGGAGGTTTAGGACTGGAATAGCAAGGGCATTGCAGGTCAAGCATGCTGTGCATTGGCAGAAATACAAGACCCAGTTCTAAAATGAACTTCTGTCACTACCATGAAAATTACAGGGAGTATCATTGGAAAAAATCTATTTTTCAGATTTACATTCTTGCTTTCCACACCAAGGCATAAGTACATAAGTAAAAACCAGCAACCTGATATATCAATAGATATATTTTTACTGTTTGAGTTGGTTAAAGGTTTTCTAAAAAAAATCATGTTTCATTTGCTAATACTGCTTTACTTGAAATGTTTTGTTGAAAATACCTTCGGGTTCACCAACTTTCAGCAAATCTAGTGCCACTCAAAGAGTTCACAGCAGGTGACTTATGGTATGGGGGTCGCAGGACATCTGTCTCTCCTTACCTAGGGCAAAAAGAACAGGGTCTACCCCAGACTGGGGATGGTAGGGGCTGGTGGTAGCTGGGTGTATGGGGTTTCAATTAGGAGACTAAACATAGATTCCAGAATGCTGGAAACCTGCAGAACAATGCAGGAACCAGAAGTATTTAATCTTTTTTGTGGGGGTAAATACTGAATATTTTTTAAGTTCTACTCTAATTTCAAGAAATGTAAGCATCTTCTGAATGTGAAATCCTGCTTTTCAAGAAATGGTGCTTATCAAATTTTTTCGCTCATCACAATTTATCACACCTAACAATCATCATAAAATAGCCCCTTATACTCTAGATTATTAACCCCTGTCTTTTCAAAATGCCTGGGTTGAAATGTCAGTATGGAGTTGAGTCTGTACATGGCTACAGGTAAGAATGCGTATGCCCATGGCAGGAAGATTAGAGGACTCATTATCCACACTGAAATGTTACAGTCATCTCATTTCACACATTTTAAAAACATGTCTCATCTGTTCTTTCTCTAGTTGAACTCCACAGGATATGTATACTTATCCAAGGGGAAGAAATGTAGAAAGAGGACTTCTCTTTCTTTCACTTCAAGACAAATGTGGGAAAATGTTAAGTAGTTGCAGAGTCTCTGAATTAAGCCATAACCCCAGATTTGGAAAACAAACAAACAAACAAACAAACAAAGAGCACCAATTAGAATCATTGCTCTCTCCAAAACACAGCAACTCTGTGGGTTAAATTTGCGTCTTTTTTTTTCCTGCTGCATGCCGGGGCACATGAAAGCCATTTCTCTCTATTATATTTACAATTCACTCAGCAAGCTTCCAATAAAAAAGAACACAATGTAAAAAGAAAATCCACTGTCCATAACTAACCACCCACAATGAACTTTGCATTATCAGAAGTCCAGTTTTTAGAGTTCTTTCATGTTTGATTTTATAGAAGTTATTCCATTTCCTTATCAAGATGCTCTGTTGATAAAGAAGTGAGTTTAGTATTTTCCAAAGCCCTTGGAACGCAACTTTTATAAGCCAGTTAAAGAAATTACTTAGACTCCAGGTGAAGCAGGAGAGATGGCAGGTTCTAAATTGTATTTATTTCGCTAGGATATTCACTTCTCATTCTACATAATTTTGCTTATATTGCCAATATCAATTGCGGGGAAATGAGCAGTAAAATTCATGGGAGAGTAAGATGTATGGTGAAAGACCTAAAATATTATAGGAGCTGAGGCTTATCCTCTGACACTGTTGAATGTCCTTCACAGAATCAAATCTCTAGGATTTTTGCTTAGGGAATTTACTTATCTTTTCCTTATGGGGTTTTCTGTAGATCCTGTCATGATGGCATGTAAGTAGTCATAGATAAATCCAGTTAGAACAGCAAATATTAGGAGCTGGACTTCCTGAAGGAACCTGGATTTTAGCTCCCCAAGATTGCAAAAACCTGGAATACGCAGTTAATATTTTAAGGTATAACTCTCTGAAGCACAGTAGAAAACCATAGAAGAAAAGACTTATTAAGGAATTTAGTTATTTGAATATGCTGTGGAAGTTCCACATCTTATGAGCAGTTAGAAAGAAGAATTTGTCCAAGTTACAACTATTTTGTGTTTACTGTAGTTAACTGTACTTCCTTCTTGACTTGATGGATCATAGGGGAAGGTACAGCCATTGATATAAGGTGCTGTGTAGATCTGACTGAGAAATACTGATTAAATGCTCATAACCTACAGCTCATAGCCTTGTAGTAAAGGCATTTAACTATGACATAGGAGTCTTAAGTTTAAGTCTTGGTTTAATGATTTCAAATGAGGACATGAACCTGTATTTCTTACATCTCAGGATCCTATGATCAGTATCCCTCTCAAAACAAATTATATATGTAGCCTGAGAAACTGGAGAATTAACTTTATAATCTGAATCAGAAAGAACAGAATTTTAAGCCCTGTCCCCATAGGCAAGACAAGTGTGATAATTGTAAAATGATTGCTTATGAAATGGAGAGGAAGGTAAGTACTCTCTTATTCATTATAACACACATGCCCTCCCCACCCGCTACCCGCCCCAAAAAAATTCCCTCAAAAAGTAGATCTCATTCCATTATGGAATTCTGAAATGTGCTGCAGATCTGGAAATACTATTGCTGGAGGCAAAGTATTGATACATTTTTTAATTTGTTCGAAAGCTGAGCAATGCAACTTCTTGAACAGGGAATGGGAAGTGATTAGGAGCTGATGGATGAATTAGAGCTACAAGGAAAAGGTAGTGCCTTACCTAACTGAGGAGCTGGCTGTCCCATTCCACCCAGCGGGAGCTCTGCCCTGCTCCCAGCTAGAGCCAGAGATATGATGGCTTATACTAATGCAGCCTGAAGATGACAAGCATGTGGAAGTGATGAAGCTTTTCAAACGAATGTGTTATCTCCTTAATAAAAGTCCATGGGAAAAGCCAGTTAAGAATTTTCTACTTGGATTACATAAAATCCTAGTTCTGAGATCTGTGTTGGACACTTACTCTATTCCAGAGCAATGAGTTCACTGTAGCTATAAGAGTTGTATGTTCAAAGTTGAAGCAATAAACATATATACCATCTTACAGTACAAGGATAAAGTAGAAGTATAAAAGTACTTTTTTTTGCAAAACCAGGTTCAAAAAAATAAACTACTAACAGTGGCAGACTGATAGTACTCAGGGAGACTGAACACAGACAAAACATTAGTCAGAATTGAATTAAAACTAATACTCTACCCTATCAGTACTACAAATATTTCTTGTTTCTTTCCAAAAAACTTTCTGTTCTTGTAAGCTTGTAGAAAATCATGTAAAAAAAAAAAAAAAAAAGAAAGAGAGAAAAAAGGCTGAGAAAACTATGGTCATTGATAAAGATGAAAATGGGTATGTATGACATACCTTGCTATTTGAGATGGTCACTTCATGGAGCAAAAGTTATAGCAGAAAATAGCAATTGATTGCTCATGTTATAGTCACCTATTGGAATTAATTGAATCTTTTCTTTTGTTCAGCTGTTCATTCCAAGAAAAATTATCTCAAACGTCTGCAATAAAATAAAAAGATAATTTACAAAGGTACAGTTTACAAAATGTATTTTCACTCACACTATTTTAATCAAAATGAGCTCAACTGTGAAATAGCTAGATGTTTTGCTTTTAACTCTAGCAAAACTAAGATTTGACCCTATTTTTCTGTATAGTCCCTTTATTTGTTGCTGTTGTATTAATTTTGATTCTGTCTACTATGTTCTGTTTCACTTCATGGTGAATCTAAGATTCTGTATAAGCAAGAGAAAGGTAAATCCTTGAGACTTCTAATTTCAACCTGTGGTTATTATATAAATGGACCAAAAGCCAGAAATGTTTCATCCTGCCCCACAGCCTAAGAAAATCTTACGATTGTTGATAGAGACAGATTTAACTACGGCACAGTTTCACAGAAACCTGAGCATATGAGCACAGAGTGGACATGAAGTGTTGTCAAGGTCCATTTGGCAATGTTTCAACTGCCAAGGGCAAAACTGGAGATCAAAGGAAAGAGTCAAAACTCCTAATCTCTGTATGAAAGGCTCATGCAGTCCAGGCTTGCTGGCAGACCCTGATCAGATTATTATTAATTATTACTTTTGCTATTTCTACTTCCAGAAGAAAAATGAGGCTTGCCTATGAATGTTTTAACAGGAAAGACAAAGAGATTCTCAAGAAAATCCTATAGCCAGGGGATGAAATAACATTTTTTCCCTAAATTCTAACTCATTTGAACACTGAGAGTTTAAATTTTAGAGTAAAACTTAAGTCCCTTGTGAACATAAGATTCCATCAGATTTTGCTTGTTTGTTCCAAGCCTTGACGGCCCCAGTGAAAAAATTCCTTGTTGACTCAAGTGGATTCACTTGATAGTTGAGTTTTGGGATAGAAAAATAGGTGTTTCCTTCAACTGTTGCTTTCAGCATAAACTAGCAGCAACCTATAGGTATCAGTCTCTTGAGTTATTTTTGTGTAAGCCCCTGAACTTTATTAGAAGGCATGCATCTTTAGGGACAGGAAAGACGGCCCCAGTGAAAAAATTCCTTGTTGACTCAAGTGGATTCACTTGATAGTTGAGTTTTGGGATAGAAAAATAGGTGTTTCCTTCAACTGTTGCTTTCAGCATAAACTAGCAGCAACCTATAGGTATCAGTCTCTTGAGTTATTTTTGTGTAAGCCCCTGAACTTTATTAGAAGGCATGCATCTTTAGGGACAGGAAAGACAGAAGAACTGCTTGCTTCAAGAGAAGGGAA
>NW_009228954.1:0-20248 GCF_000690835.1 Fulmarus glacialis | reverse complement strand
TCCTCCTCCCCCCTCCCCTCCCCTCCCCTCCCCTCTCCTCTCCTCTTCTCTCCTCTCCATAAAAAAAGGAGGAGGAAGAAGAATGCACATGTACTTAGCCTCTACATTCCCCTCTCTTGAGGGTCAAAAAAGCCTTCAGAATAAGAAGAACAATACATGTATGTAATCTACTCTTCATTTCCTCTGAATCAGAGAGTCTTCATCTTTGCTCAGCTGACATAAACACAGGTTTTTGGTTCCCTCAGTCTGCTTTTAAAAAGAACTGAATTTCCCAAAATTCAAAATAAGTTCTGAAAACTAAACCACACTCATATTTTGGAATGTAATTTCTCAGACACAGTTTTTGGTAGGGAAGTGTAAGACAAAATAAGCTTCAGCATTGGTGTTCTCATTTGTTGTATAAAACCTTTGGCATTCGAAGGCCAAGGTCAGTAGCTTGGCTAAGGCTAGGGAAAGGCAGCCTATTTTGTCAGAAAATTGTTTCATAGAGAGCCTGCATATGTGAAGGTGTTTTTTTCACCGGGTTCTGGAAAAAAAGAATCAGTGCGAGTCTAGTCTCTCCATATGGTTTAAAGTCCAAATGACCTTACACTATTGCTAGGAAGTTCTCCGAAGGCATTCTTTGTTTCAGACCTCATCACGCTCTACAACTACCTGAAAGGAGGTTGTAGCGAGGTGGGGGTTGGTCTCTTCTGCCAAGTAACTAGCAATAGGATGAGAGGAAATGGCCTCAAGTTGCGCCAAGGGAGGTTTAGACTGGACATTAGGAAAAACTTCTTTACTGAAAGAGTGGTCAGGCCTTGGAACAGGCTGCCCAGGGAAGTGGTGGAGTCGCCATCCCTGGAAGTATTTAAAAGACGTGTAGATGAGGCGCTTAGGGACATGGTTTAGTGGGCATGGTGGTGCTGGGTTAACGGTTGGACTTGATGATCTTAGAGGTCTTTTCCAACCTTAATGATTCTATGATTCTATGATTCTATTATTCTAATCATGTTATTGAGAGAAGAAAGAGTAACATTTTATTGTACACTGGCTATACTAACAAGATGTATCTGATACTTGTTTTGTCTTTTAATAATTACAACACTGATGCATTTGTTTTCTCCTGAGCAGATGAGTCAAATTACATGGTCATTAAATTATCTTATTTTCCATATCCAAATCTTTTCAATAATCCCTTATTATCAACTTTCTGAATGTTTATATAACCTTAAAATCTGAAATAGCAGAACTAGTTTTTGAAGTTACATTTGAAAACGAATCATGAAATTTCAATACAATACACTTAACTCATCGCATAAAATAGGGTCTGGTTCTGTTTCCCATGAAGCCAGTGGGAATTTTGTCATTTGAGTTCAGTGGGAGTGGGACAGGACCAAAAGATAGTCTGTTTCCCTGGGAATACTTCAGAATGTAGATTTCCTAACTTATTTTCTTATACAACCTTTGGGATTTGACTTTTTTTTCACATGACCGACATGTACTGTAATTGGCACAAAACCATATTTGCTTTTACTTTACTGGTTCTCTCAGCTATGAAAGGAGGAGGTGGGATGGGAGATTGCTGAGGAAACCCACTGGAGCTGAGAAGGGGGATTCCCTGTAATCATCCAGTCCAACTTTCCTGTGCTTCCAAGCACATTTTATCCATGCCTGCTCCTACTCCTGCCCTTCCATGTTTCCTTTACCTCTCCTTACCATGGCATAAGCATCCTCATCCTGGTCCCTCATTTCTGAAGTGGTGAAATTCTATTTTGCCCACATATTGTTGAGAAGCCTTGAGACAACTCAGTTTCATAAATTGCTATGTGATTGTTTAGTTAGAGGATCTGTTACTGGTGCCAAAGTAGTAATCGCCTGATTTTTGATCACATTCCCTTTAAATGTTAAAACAACATGTATGCCTTTCTTGGGTTTTTTTACTTCATAATTTACAAAGTTTCTAGCAAAATAATGTTGACATATAAATATATCTGGAGATTTCAAGACAGAACTGAAAACCTGACTCCTAGTCTGTAGTTGAAACCTGGTAATCAGGTGACAAATATCCTTTGACAGATGCATACGGACACACCAAACCAGATTATAAATTAGTCTCCAAAAGGGATTTTTTGTGGTTATGTCTGAGCCACTCAGGCTGTACAAGGAGACCTGACAGAAATAGTTTATATTAGCTAAGTATTAAGAATAAATCTTGTGATACAATTGCATTTCATTTTCACTAACTGAAAATCTCTTCTTAAAAGAGGAATTTTAAAATATCCTAGGAGGGTGAATTTTGATTACAAAAAAAAAGACTGTCTGCATATGTTTATCATGAGTTCTATTTTACTGTTTAGGGTATGTCTTCGTTACGTTTTTTCATACAGCAATTGATCACCAGTTGCAGAAGCAGACTATCTCCCATGTATAGCATGAAGCCTCTCCTTTGTCTGGGATACAACCCCAATGACTTTTCCTGGGCTGAGCAATTATGTCCTGCTCTTGGGTCCCCCTCCCTGGGCCGTGTCACTGGATGATGAGTGCATCAGAAGAACTTAGATAGAAAAATGGTGTTCAGCTATAAAGATTAGCAAGAACATAAAAATATTTCCACGTTTACTTTAAATACAAATAGTTGCATTGTCATAAACAGTAAGATACTGATTGAAAAGTTTTAGTTCTGTATTTTCCAAACGCAGTTCTGCAGAATATGAGTTTTATGCTATTCATTCTCCTGAGATTACTAAAATATCACATATGTTCAACCTTCCTGTATGACTATACAAGATAAATACTTCAAAAGGGCACAGAGGAACAAATGAGAGAGCTTAAATTGTGGTCTCTCAGAGGAATGTTGAACATCATGTGAATGTCCACCCTGCAGATGAAGAATTATTAAGATGGCCTTAGGAGAACACTTAAAAAAATCTGCTAAAGAATTATATTTTTCTGTGGACATACTGTCTGAGAATGATTAACTCATAGCTTTGCAGAGGAAATGAAGGAAAATATATGAGGAGAGACCAGTATGACAGAAATACTCAGCTCAAAATACTCAGAAGGGAACAAACATTTTGTGTTCATCTTATGACCCCAAATGATGGAAAGAGGTAACAAGCACCTTTGAATTGCAGATGTCCCATTAGAAGAGAGAGTTACTGTAAACATATTTGGTAGCATAATCCACAGCATATGCTGTAAATACATGCTCAGTTCATCATATTATTTAACACACTTTTGGCATTAAATTACACTATTAATACTTAAAAATAGGAGTCTTCTAAATGACATTAAGTATACTTACTGAATCAAAACCATAAATAGAACCACCAAATTTGGGGAAGCCATCTCTAAAACAAAAGCTCTATAATTTCTCCTGCAAAGTGCTAGACAGGCCTGGTTTTACATGACTGCAACATCAGCTGAGTTTTTTCAATCTGACCTTGAATAAAACAGCATAGAGGACCGCTCTAAGTGTGGCTTGTCTCAGGTTGAAACCAGCTGGCTGAGGCACTGCTGGCAGTGCACCCATGCTGCAGCTGAGCGCAGTGTGGGCGGGATATTCATTCTGCCTCTTGGGAGATTTTCAGTATGTGCTAGGTTTTATTTCCCCAGTTAGTTAGCTAGCTGTTCAGTAGTGACTGAACAACTTGGAATGACAGGAGAGAATAATTAGAGGTATCTTGCCATTTCTTTTTATTGTGCAGATGATGACTGAAAGATCTGGGAATTAGGATGGCAATTCAGTACTTGCTCTTGTTGTTGCTCAGCTGGGGGGCAACACCCTTGACTCCCCAGCTGCGCAGTGCATCAGGTTCAGGATGAGTGCCCCAGAGCATCCATACCGAAGATACCTCATGGGCTACTGATTAGAAGAATTATTTGCCAGATGGAAGATGTAGCTTGACTCTCTTTTAGGTTGTGTGGGGTCTACAAGCCAGGTCTCTCAGTTCCCAAGGAAGTGGTCTAACTTCTTGACTGCTGAGCTACAACGTAGGTATGGTTAGCATATGCCTTCCATCATGCTTCTTTCCTGGCAAATGAGATCCCAAGTGGCTAAAGATTCCTACCACCAACAGTGGTTTCTTCAGGGTAAAAAGGGAGCGTCCAGCTTAGCAAGACTTCTGCCTCCAGCGAACTTCACTGAGTTTATAGGGTTTATATTTCCTCATCTAGTGTATATGGCTTGTTCAGGCTACCAGTTCAATAGTAGACCAGCCACCGAAACTGTGAGGGAAATAGTGCTTCACTGAAGCAATCTAACTGGGAGAGCACTGTAGGTCTATTCTTAAATTTATCATTCTATACCTACATAATGCATTAGAATACAGTTATGTATGGAACGGACATGACAGCTATGCTGTAACAGCAAAGATCTGCATACACTACAGCAAAAAACCCCCATGCTTTTTCTACTATTGTTATAACAGTTCCCCAAATGAAATAAGCTGTGTGATTGAAAACCTGTTTAAACCATAACTGCTCATGAATCTATTCTAAGATTTTTGTAAAATACACCCCCTCCCCCCAAAAGTTATAACAACTAACTTTTCTTTCCTGCCACGGCTTGTGTAATAAACACAGCTTGCGACAATACAAGCCATTTGTATCATATTTCTGAGCAGAGGAAGAAAGAAAAAGTGTGATAGAATGGGCACTGCTGATGGATTGTTGGTATAATAGAGAACTTTTCTATCCTTGAAAGTTGGGTATTCTTCATAGCAAGCTCAACAAAATGAAGATTATTTTTTAAGTTTGCAATGAGAAAATTAGGTTATCATCTCCTGCATTTACTTGTTTTAGTGTTTGGGTAGATTTAATATTTTTTAAAAGGAAGCACGATGAGAGATTTATCTGTAAGATTTTTTTTTAAAGTACTCAGAGTATTTAGGAATGAGAAAAGCTCAACTTCTTGCCATCTCGACTTCAAGGAATTAAACAATGGAATAAAATTTCTGCCATAATGCTGAGCTAGTTTTAAAGTAGTATATTTTTCGATGTTATAAGTACAAGTACAGCTGCAACTTGTCAAGAGCTGTAGACGCGTTAAGATGCTGAAAATTATATTCAATTAGAAATGCATAACAGTAGAAGTATTTAATTATTTTGGCAGGCAAATTTTCCTGAACGTGTAGCTTCATGCACCAATAATGTGTTGTAATTAATCCCAATTATCTTTTGTACCTTTAATCCACACGTTAGGCCACAGATCGGTGTAAATGTTTTGGAGAAGTCACTTAGTAGACATTTGTTATGGAAAGTGAGTGACACATGAATATTACATTGTATTTAGGGCATTTCCTGAAAGGAAAGAGTAACAAAGTTAGAGAAAATGCAGCTACAGTGATAAATGCTGGCACTGAACAACTGTTCTTACTCTAGAGTCCGTAATTAAAGAATTCAACAAGTCCAGGATTATGAGGAAGAATTCAGACAGGTTAAGTTAGACCAAATTCTGAAATCACCGAACTGCCTGTTGCAACCTGCCTCTAGCATGCCATACTGTGTGTTGTTGTTCCCCACTATTCTGGAAAGTGGACTTTGTGGAGTACTGCTCCATGCCAGGACAGCATTGCCCTGACCTCAACTTTTTCGTTTCTGTACCTGAGTGGGCTAGAAAAACCTAATTCCTGTTATTTTGGTTCATACTCTTGCACCAAAAGACAAGAGTAAGAACTGAAAACCCTTGAAAAATTGGTGCTGAGGAAAAAAATGGTAAAGTGAAATACAGTATTTATCTTGAAGCAGATACCTCTGGTGTACAACTTAGCCAATGTTGTACATATGTGCCTGCATATGCAACTTTTTTGTAGATATGAAAATAGTTTGCTCTCAGAACTGCTTCATGATATAAATACTGCCCCTCAGCAATATTGAAAAGGACTACAAACCAGCAATGGAAAATTAAAACAAAACGCAAAACACTACACCAACAGCCATCAGCATACCTTTTCCAAACTTCAACTAAAACTGAATAAAATGCCTGTAGCGATTCAGTGATGTCCCCTGTAATGACAGGTTTACTGAGTAGGCTTGTGTGTGTCAAGCATTCATTATAAATCTTGGTCCACCTACAAGAAAAGTTTCCTGGTGGTTCTAAGAACTTCTGCAAGAAATATCTGGATGAGGTCTCATGAATCTCTGTTCAAAGGATCTCTTGAAAAACTAATTAGATTTTCTGGATTCTTCAACGGAAATGTGAATTAATGTGAATTAATTCCAACTTGCTGAGTAGAGAAAACCCCAGGTGACCCTTAAACATGTAGAGGGAAAACAGAACAGCCTGGCAGTTTTTAAAATTATATGTACCTACTTGCATACGTACATGCATGAACGAAGTGCTGGAAACACTAGAAGACCTATTAATAGAGCTAACAAAGAGTGAATCCTGGCCTATTCCTTGCCAGGCCACTCCACGTCATAGCTTGTAAACGACATCCATTTTGGTACAAACTTTAAGAAAATCAGAGCTGCAGATATTTCAAAACATTTTATGTATCTTTAAATTGCTTCTTTCTACAAGTTGCCAAAGGGCTGCAATAGAACTCATTGAGGGGTAATATACAATTCAGCATGAGTCATGGAGACATAAGAAAGGAATAAACATTTCACAGATGAATGATGACAATGTTTATTCTGTTCAAAATACTCATACACACTTTTATTTTATGTAAGATGAAATTAAAATGGCATCTACATGAATATTGACAATAGTTAGCATATATATTTAAGAGGGTAAGGTAATTAAAATCTTATGGGTAAAACTGTTTGGGATTATGATTTCATGTGTCCTAGTCAGGCTAAGGCACTCTTAAATCAGAAACAAATGTTGTCTTTGTACATAAGCACCTCTGTCTCAGAAGAACTGCAGCAAATGTGTGATACACAGACCACAAGCAAACCATTTGTATGAACTTATATACCGGTAAAGTCCACGAGAAACAGAGTAGGGCGAGGAAGAGAGAGGTCATTTTTGAAACAGACAACGGAGAAGTTAAAAGTCTGAAGTATCATGCTGAGACACCTAAAACAATCAGAAAAAGACCTAATCATGTCCCTGTTTAGCCTCTGTACAGTAATCATTAAGTTTATTTCATTCCTTGAAAATGAACATTCTCGTACAAGTTTTTAAAGATGAAATTGTAGCATTTTTTTCCCTTGAAGATACCAATTTCATATCTTCAGCTGCTTTTCTGGGTTTTTTTTCCCCTCATATTTTTAATATAATTGTTTTAAGTATTTTGCATTTTATGTTTATATGGGGTTCAGTGAATATCATTCTTTGCCTCTTTTTGGCATGGCAGCCATACAAAAAAGCTTATGCAAATCCTAATACTTTTTAATTCTTTTTTGGTGATAGAAGATCCCCTAAAGCTATCTCGTACAGGAAGCTGAAGTTTGGATGTTGGAAGCAAAATTAAGGAAACTGGAGTTGAAATATAACTGATACATGCAATTTTTCCTCACTTATATGTCAGCATAGCATAGAGTGATGGTGCCCAGGGCAAATGTCTGAAGAAGTCTCCAGTTAATACACTGATCCTTGTGGGTTATTACCAGTGCTGTAGTAGAGCTGTAGCACAGCAGTCCTAAGGTGACCCTGTGGCCTTTGAGGAATCCGGATGAGTTAAAGACATCTCCTAATGTACACCACTTGTGTTGGTGGTTGTTTAAGTGACTCATGCAGTGACCATTTCTCATTGAGCAGTGACTGAAAAATGTATTGTCTCACTGAAAAAGCGTATTGTAATAGTTCTAATCAATGAATAGCTGAATGGATAAACACCAAGGGCAGGAATCATCTCACCAGATGTACACAATACATCTCCACGAGTCTTCCATACCCCCCTTATAATCGATGGAGAGAAACTGGGGCATCTCAGGAACAGTTCACCTTGTCCTGAGGTCAAGGGACTTCTACTGCAAAATTGACTGTTTCTCTCATTTGGTTACAAAGGAAAAAATCAGCTCTCAATGTCTATGCTGCAGCCAGCTAAATTCAGCTGTGAATTGGTGTTTGCCTTTTGGGTAGCTGTCACCAAGCTCCATCATCATCCTTTTTCAGGCATAAAAGCTCTATTTTGAGCTCATATATTATTTTAGCAGAAGGATGCACAAAAGGAGCTGCTTAATTTTACAATAGAGGAACAGGCTCCTGAAAGCTCTGTTAGGGTCAGGTTTTTTATGACAGGAAGTTGGTGGAAACAAGTCACTTCTTGAAATGTGCTTGTGTGGAAACTAAAAACAAATTTCAAATTAAATACAACACAGTATTTGTGTTAATGGTAAGTTCAATATGTTAAAAACATATGCAAGCATAACATACACTGTATATATATATATATAATTTTTCTGCATATCAATTCAAACAGGCACCAGGACTGTTTATGTGTGAAAATTATGAACAAATACCCAGCCAAAAAAATGCAATGAATTTTAAAATATGTCTTCCATTTTGTACTTTAATATCTGTGTTTTGGCATTTTTGGTCGTTCCAGCACACACAGGTCACCTTTTCAAGCTTTTCTGTAGCAGCAAAAGCTGGAAAAATTATCGAGGATTTTGGGCAAGACCTAAATTTTCTATAAACCCTAGTCCTTCATATGCAAAACTGGGATAAAAATTGTTATTTGTTTATCATTTATCTAGTTATAATATATGCTACTTATGCCTGGGACTGTCTTCCTATGGCATACATATTGACAGAGCCTAATTAAAGACAGCTTGCCTTTCAGCTGCGATTGTTAGGAATGTTTATAATGCAAATACAAAATTACAGTATTTTGAAAATTTGAAATATAATCTGAATTCTTGAAAAATACGCAAAGAAAATATTACTCAATTAATTACATGTGTGTGCACGCATTACAGCTCTTGAACAAAAATATTTAAATTTTTTTTCTGACATTTCATTTCTTTCAACACAAATCTTTATTATATCAAAGTAGTTCATAACTGAAATGCTTTATATGATTTACCTTCATCTAATAACTCTAAGAAGAGAATGAAAGGGAGGTCAAAGACATATTCACTACTACGTGCCATCTCCTTCACATCATTTCCTGTAGTAATAAGCTGTTGGAGCATTGTGATGAATCTGGGCCTCAAATTCTTTTTTGTGTATAATTTCAAATTATGTCTCCTATGTAATACAGAAAACTTTATGTCCACTTCAATATTTTAATATCATGAATGACCACAATTATAAAACACTGTGAAACCATATTTAATATGCAAGTGATTATTCTGGATTTTACAGAGAAAAGACTTGCTTTTTCAAGGACTGACAGATCATGAATTGACAGAAAAGAGAAATAAAATGCTTAGAACATTCCTTCAGGAAATGGCAGCATGTCAATATACATATAGCAAATCGAGATTGGAATTTGTGCATTGCTAACTTTTCTACAGGTGGGAACCACTTTTGATTCAATAAAAGGGTTTTGCTATGTTTTGTTTTATAAAAAAAGAGGATGGCTTTAAAATACCTTGGCTTCAGTTTTCATTATAATGTGAGTGATGTATTCAAAAATGAAATTGTATGTGTACTAGCCATTCAGTATGGCTGAAATGCTGCCTTTCTGTGGACGAGAGATATATCAGTACCAACTGATATAAATCTATAGGCATGGACAATTTTCTTTTTAGTTAGTTCAAGTCAAGAGCAAAGTCACATGCACTTGGCATCATATATAGGTTGTCAAGGGACATATCCTCTTCTGAATAGTTAATGATTAATCAGAGAAATGAACTAGAAAAGAAAGGTAGCTGTGCCAGAATTAGTGCTTTTACACGTACATCTCTACAAAGAACCCTACAGGGTCAGACTGTTTATTATAAAATAAGCAAGTATAGCCTTTAAAAGGATCTATCCAGCTCTCTGCAACATAGTGATCTCTATAGTTATTGTGGGACTAAACATGGAAAAAAGGCACATGTAACAGATAGGAAGTGGGTAAATTATGCATGCCTAAGCTTCTCTTTGCCAAAAGGATGGTTACTTCACACAGTGCTTGCCAGGGAATGCTTATTTTTCCCATGACTTCTCAAGATGCAAGCTATTAAAAGAAAATAATACAGATGGATTTAAATTTTCAAAGGGACCTGATTTTCACAGGATAATTGCTCATCACTTTTTAATAATCAGGATCCTTTAAAATAAACTACTAAAAATACTAGGATTGCAGAAACCTGGTCACTTTTAGAAAATGAGGCTGTCACAAGAATCATTCAAAAAACCCAGCAACATACTACCTTAAACTAAAAGATATTTTGTGATTATGAAGGAGGTTAAAGATTCTTCAAAGATTCAGTTGTACTTCAATATATTTTCAGAGACTACCATGTGCACCATCTGCGTGGTTCACTGAATGCAGCAGCCTTTTTTAGTCTTGGGCAGGTTGCAGGCTTGAGTAAAGAGAAAGATAACAGGATAAAATGATGTCTCCATTCAATAACTTATTCAGTTAATCAGTGTATGAAAATCACTGGCACCACATAAGTTAGCATGCAGAAATGACAGCATGCAGAGAAGCAGAACAGAGTTAGCAGAGACTGAATATCAAATCTTAAAGAAACAGTGATGATCAGGGAGGCATGTGACCTATGTTATGGTTATAGAAGGACTGTAATTAAAACATCAAGGTCTTCAGGTCACAGAAATACTCGCTTCCTACATTTTTCAGTTCTTAAGAATCAACTTTAATGTTAACCCTATGTCTGCAGTACTTAGTGGGAATAGATGTATTGTTGCAGTGCCCAAGCCTTGCAGCTGCATTTGAATTCAGTCCCAGAGAAAGACAATCCCAAAGTCTCAAATGCAAAGACACACCTAAAAAAAAACCAGCCAAACAAGAAAAGAAAAAAGAAGCAGAGTAAACACACACAAACTATCATTAGGTATAAAATTGTTATGCAAAAAAAAAGTATTTCTATACCACATAATAAGTCAGGGTGGAAAGCAGTCCAGTGTAGCTGAGACACCTCCTGAGAATCTGCAGGTTGTTTCATTGTGTCAGCCCGATGCTGCTAACAAACTTGGACTTTCAGTATGGGTAATTACACTGTGCTCCTCATCTTTTCAAAGTACTTTGGACATTCCTGAACTGTGATCGCTAGTCATATTTGAAAGAGTAGATAATAGAAGAAGAGCCATATGGGCCAAAGGGCCATCTATTTCAGTATCCTCCCTCCAATAGTAGCCAAAAGTGGGTATCCAGTGAAGGGTGAAAGGACCCAGGAAATACGTACTTTCCCAGAAGAGCATGGCAGTCCCAGCCATCCTCCCAGCTTCTGGTCTTCATCTCCTGCGTCAAAGGCTTTGGGCTTGACCTGCCTCTCCCTGCTCCTGTTGGTTCCCAGCCAGCTGCTGGGGCTGCTCAGTTGATTCTGAAATAATGAACCACAGCAGTTTACAGCCTGTCACATTAAGGTAAACCACCATCAATTTCAGTTTTCTGTAATATGTTAGATTGTCTTTCGTGGCAATTCAAAAGCAGCTGCCTGAGCAGCCCCACTGACCCCTGGGTTGCACATGTCCTAGTGTGGAACTTCTCGGCTTTTTTAGGAGAAGCAACTATGCTGCTAGCCAAGGGCAGTATCGACATGTAGATATGTGATGACTAAAAAAAACCCCACAACAACACATAATAGCACTGATTTGCTATATCACTTTTGATGAAATATTTAGTAGTTGATAATGCCTGGTAAGTGTGGTAGCTCAGCAATTGCAATTCTTTGTGACGGACATAAGAATTAATATTTTATCAGCTATAAGCTGGCAAGAGGCTGAAATATTGCTGCCGTTTACAGCTATTAACTTTGCTTCACAATAAGGTATTGTTGTTATTGGCTTTAGTATACATTGCAGTGAAAGGGACATTATTTACTGTATGCGATGGTGCCATATAATTTAAAAGGGATTATGATTACTAGTAGGAATAAAGAGTCCATTAAGGTTTTATAAAACAATTTAATATCAAATAAAATTCCACATTCCTTTGCCTTGAAAGAAAATGTAAAATATTTAAAACAACCTATCAGACTTCCCTTTACTTACAGTTTGGATAAACTGTATAACTTCCTTTTCTCCTTTTGATGTCTTTAAAGTATGATGTGTTTTATAGACATAAATGACTTCTGCACTATAACAGTAAACAAGTTCCATATAAGCATATAGTACAAAAAGATACAGGAGAAGTATAAATGCAAATGTTGGCCATTTCTCAACAAACTGTCCATAAAAATGTAGTTTCCTTTATTCCACATTAAAATGTACATACAGAAAACTAATATATGGGTGCTTATATGTTTTACCAATGAAATAAAAGATATTTAGTAACACAATGAAATCTACTAAAAAAAAAGGACAGAGTAGTAGCATATGTAAAACAAAAAAGGAACTCGAATTCAATTGTATGCTTAAATGTGAACCTCTACTTAAGATCTTTTAAGATTAGTGAACCACTCAAAACTTTAAGGTCTATATTGAATTGGAAACGAGTATTTGATGTGTGAAACGGTATATGATAATGTTGTTTTCTGTTGAGACCGTTATCTGAGATGTATAAATTATTATCTTTTGAACAGAATATAAAATCAATCTCTGTCTGCCTCAAAATGTAAGCCAAGAGTGAGAAGAAATTACAGGCAAGTTTACTGTACCATTATTTTCTTCTGTTAGTGTTTTAGCTCACTTTTATAGTTCCTATTTTTCCTTTCCTTCTATTCCTTTTACATCTATTATTATGATTTTCTCATAAAATACAAACAAATATTTCTTGTTTTAGCCATCTTTAGTAGAAAAACAGAAAGTTTTTGTCTTCAAATTTCTATAGATTTTGAGACTAACAATGGTCTTGTGATACTTGAGTACAACTGAAAAAGGAAGGAAGTACTAGTTTAAAATATCAAGTATAGTATAGATATTGAAAGAATATATTAAAGAGGTATAATGTTATACTGTGATAATATAGGCAACAGATTTTATGATATTTGTTTACTTTATAATTTGTGTCCTGGTAGTAGGAGCGAAATCTTGAAAAAAATTAATCCCAAAGATTGTAATTATTTATGAACTACATGTAATATCACAAATCTTTGTGTCTTCTCTATGCCTATATTTAAAAGCAAAAATAAACTAGATGAAGTGAAGAGCATAATTTCTTCATATCTCTCCTGTCCTGCTATTCAGTATGTTATTGGGTAAGCTAAGTCTCTAGGTTAAAGAATACTAAGGAAACATAAGACTTCAAAGTAATCTTTCTAAATTACTTTGTCTCAACAGCCTGAGTATTAATCAGATTTGGGGCTTCCAGAAAAAAAAAGCAAAAAAGCCCACCAAAAAACCAACCAACAAAAAGAAAGAAAGAAGGCCAGTCAAAATACTGCGGCCCACTTCCATCCTTTGGAAGCCTAAATGAAATAACTAGAAATTTTCTTTTTTCTTGTGATAAGAAAGAAACTATCTTTCATGTTACTTGAGAAGTCATGCTTGGAATGTGTTAAATAGAAAACTGAAGGTGAAAAATTCTATTTCAGGAAGTTTCTAAATTAACAGCCAAGTAGGAGATGGCCTGACTGGCAAATAGAAGACTATTGATCATATCTGAGAAAAGAAAGAAAAGCAAAAGGGAAGACACTTCAAAATGCAGCCAGAAAGCTTTAAAATTATTTACTAGAGGGGATTACATTTTTCCTGTTACCTATGAAAGGACAACAAAAGCAACCTAGTCCTCTGAGATGTAGATAAATTAGTGTACTTACACATAGTGCAATACGCTGTAACTATTACGTTATGGCTCGCAATGTAAGACGGAGGAGCTCAAACTACCTTTACATGACCTCGTTGAGGTGGGGGAAGAAGTTCAGCTGCAGCAACCTGGGGCACAGTGCAACTGGCCATAGACACAGGCTCACCTTGCAAACAGCAGTTGCCCCAGATGTGTGTGACTCTGCTTCTGCCAGAACTCACATTCATAACCCAGGATGAAGTGCTTGCTCCTTAATTATGTTTTTGAAAGTCAGCTGGACAAATTGAACAGCTGACAGACAATTTCCAGTAGAACAAATAAATCTGCTACCTGGCAGAAGCAAAAATCAATGAAGAATCAGTTTGACAAATACAGATGACCCTTTAAATATTGCTTATGAAGCTAAACAAGACACAAATAAAGTCCCCACATCCCACCCTTTATACTGGGGTATAAAACTAAAATTCAATATTTATCTTACATAGAAAATTGTCTAGACTACCAAATTTTATCCTTACTTAAAATGCATTAACTAAAATGATGCTAGAGGGGTAGATTTTAAGGCAAAATGAATCTTGACAAATATTACATGTGATATGCTTTGTCTACACCTTGAATCAAAGTGAACTACGTCCAGAAAAAGAAAATTTAGAACCATACTTTTTTGTACATTAGATATTAAAGGGCATTTTAATGTATGTTAATTATGATTTATGAGTGACCGTATTAAAATTCAACTTTTTTCTAGGGTGAATAAATAAGAAATGATGTCTTTATCTTGGTATCCTTTGGAAATTTTGACAAAATTCTTTAAGACAACACAATTATCATGAATCGTAATTACAATGGACATAAGTCGCTGGCTTCCACCAATGAAAATATTATGGGAGTACATTAAAAGATTGATAAAAGGGTTGTGAATGTAATATGTATTTAGTTATTTTAAGCAAAATTGCTTGGATTTACTTTTACTGGGTAGTACCTTTTAATAGGAGATTTTTTCCTCTGAAAAGTTAAATGAAAGAGAAACCTCTCTCTTCTCTATACTTTGGTTTGGTTTATTTACATTCATTTCCTGAAATGAAACTTTAATTTGCAACATCTTATGGATGAATCCAATCCTGTACAACTCTTGACTTTGGTGGGATTACACACGTTCAATACACAGTTGAAGGACTGAGATGTACTTGGTTTCTTTAACTTGCCTGTTCTTTAATTAGCAGTTTTATTGACAATATAGGACAGTGAACAATCACTCTGATGCTTACTGCATTTATCTTCTTTTGGAAGTAATTGGAAAGCCAAAACCTCTGAAGAGTTGTATTCATTCGTACTCATCCCACCAATGCCCCACAGAGAGGCAACATTTTTTTTTAACATAACATTTTACTAAATAAAGCAGTAACAGGGAAAGTGGTACCTCTCAGGCTGTTATCAGTCAGAAACAGATGGAAAAATTGTGACTGTGATGCAGAACATATTAAACTGTGGGTTTATTTTTCTGAGCATGTTTTCCCCCAAGTTCATCCAGTTGATTTGATTGTTTCATCTGGTATTTATGTCTCATCCTTCAGACTAAAAGCTTTTAGGGACACAGACTTTCTCATCAATTATGTTCATGCAGTGTCTAGCACAATGAGACCCAGACTTGTTTTTAAATGGTAACAAAATAAAAATTAATTGTAAATACAGACAATAATAATGTAGCAGTAGTGACTACAGACTGTCCTAACATGCACGCATGTATACAAGTGAAACTTGAGTGTTCTCTAAATTAACCCTGTGTTCATTTTTTGATATGTCTGCTGACATGCCCAGTGTTTATTTTTGAGTGTATCATCACCACAATCTTTTGCAAACCAACATGAATAAGCATTGCCTGACTTTGAGCGAGTCTGGAAGCCACGTAGCTGGGGATCTGGCTCACAACCTGCCTATTTGGACAGAGATCACTGTCACCTGCCTCCAAAAGAAGTGAGGGGAACTCTTGACCTCCTTTGAGGCAAAGTATTTGCTGCTCTTTCTTGGTTTTGGGAGGGCTCACTTGTACTTGACAAGATAAGATCAGGTGGGCTGTCTGGAAGGAGGTTGCATCTTTCCTATGGGAACTACAGAGGGGAAAAGGCAACAGCAAGAGGTGCTTAGTCACATAGAGACTAAAGGGACTGCAGTGGGCAGCAAGGAGCAGACAGACCTCAGTCTTGCCAGAAAGTGCTTCCTAGGGACCAGAGCAGAAGTTGCGTTCCTCAGAAAGTCACTGAGGAGCAAGGACCAACCTTCAAGAACACAGCTGGCAGAAGGAGAGGGGTGTAGAAACCTTGTAGCGTTTGTTTTCTTCCCTAATTTCAATTTTCTCTATTTTAAAGCTGCATGTCTAGTTTCAGAATCGAATTTCCATTCTCACTTTAGCCAAATAAAATTTTGATTTTAAAAGTTTTTAGGTCCTTGTGAAGAAATCAAAGCGCCTTTAAATCAAGCTTTATTAGCCTACTGGAAAATATATAAAACAATATGAATCTGTTACTAGGACTATGTGAAATGTATAATTAACCAGATGTCAAATGTTGTAAGACAAATTTCTTACAGAGAAAGCCAGAACCTTCAAAAACACATAGAACTGGTCAAATCTGCACTCTGTCTTGCACCTTAAACATTGTCAAGACTGTAGCTTGCACTTGCTTGGCTGAAGAAATACAAGCTTCCTCATGTGCACTCTGGCAGTGTGAAATGGTCTAAGAATGAACAGAGGAACCACTGTTTTCCCCTTGACTTAGAACGTAAGTAATTAGTAATAATAAAAACATTTTAAAAGGACAAGAACCTGCATGAGTGTTAGTAAAATGACCCATCTTCTCTTTGCTTGCATGCACATTTTAAGAGACAGTGCCTTTTCTTCATCTCTGTGAAGAAAGTCCTATTAATTTGTATTGTTTTATGCCACGTTCTGATGATTAATATTAATTTTATATGGCTAGGGGAAAAAAAACTTTACGTCTGTGTAGTCAAGATAAACATCTGCTGCCATTTTATAAAACGTCCTACAGTTTGCGCTCATGCTGTTTTGTGGAAGAGCACATTGCTTTACCACAGTCCTTTCATCACCACACATCTCTGAATTTCCATTCTCACTTTACGCACACGCCACCTTTGCAGCATGTTTTGAGAGGAAGCTGTGAACTGAAAAGCACTTGACTAAAAGGACAGCAGGTTTACTGAGCAAGAGCGCGGATTGTGTCATTTGCCCTTTGGAGCGACAGCTATGAAGGAAGAAGGGGAAATAGAGCTTGGCCTTCCTCAGATGCAAATACGGATATTGGTCTGGAATTTGCAGGATTCAGTGCTTTTGACCCAGGAGTTCACCAGGTGGAAACAGAGCCAGACAGAGAGGGAGGAGCTGGAAAAACACACTGGGCTAAGTGGTAAGGATGGCTAAATAGATTATGCACATGAAATAAATATAGCCATTCTGTCCTCTTTTCTTACAACACAGCTTTAGCAATGCAAGTTTCAGTCTATGCCTTTTCTTTCTTAGATATAAAAGGTGAGAAATCAAGGTGTTCTCAGAATTTCAGAATGAACTTGATACAGTTATCTGATACAGGCACCAGAAATGCTTTTCCTGTAGATGGGAAGGAGAAAAACTAAAAGTGGATTGAAAAAGTACTTCCCCAGGCTGTTTGTGGGATGCTGTGAATAGTATTCACAAATTATTGTTAAAAACAGAGGGGCATTCTATAAAATAGGAAACCCTGAATTGAGAATTGAAGATTATGTAGCAAGTGAACTCCTACTGGATCTCTGTGAACTAAAATCTAATTTTGGAGGGTCAGGAGGTGATATTCTTGCATAAGTGCAGCACAAGTCTGTTTCTTTTTGCTCGTAATGAGAAGCTAAGACCGCCTATGTCTGTGCAACCTGGAAAACCTCTGTGGCAGTGTAGCACAGAAACAGACCTAGCCCCTGCAGTTCTGGTATGTCTGCTACAAGGACAACATGAAAAAAAAGATCGACACAGAAGCTTCCAGAGTCACTATACCTCTCGCACGTCTCTTTGTGCTCTAGCTTCCTCTACATAAAGGTTTGTTTCTCAGACAGTATAGCTCAGTTCCTCTGTACACATGCATTATACTCCATGCCCCAGTCACATGATCAACAGAAATTTAAATACAGCATTATTCTTTCCTGCATTATTTTACTATAAATTTGGTTTGGAATATAGTGAATATAATAAGAAACTATTTGGAGGTTTTTTCCAATTTAAATAATCAGAACTTGCAAATGATGGGAAGGGAGTCAGTGAAAAATGGGTACTTTGCTGAAGCCCATGCGGTAGGACAGTGTGTGAACCAAGAGCAGAACCAGATCTCTTTAAACCTAGTGCCCTCTTACAGGGAATCAGACTTCCTCTCAGTATATTGTGAACTATTTAAAATCAAGTTTCCTTTTACCCAAGTCTAGGGTCTTACACCCTGCTATTTTTCAAGTATATGAGCACCATGAGCTCTGTTGTTTTCCTTCCCACTCTTCCTCATCTTGGTTTTTTTTTTCCCCCTATTGCTAATCAACACCTAGTGCTGGAAAATTGATTTGCAATAATAGGCAAAGTGGCAATTTTTCTGTAGCCTTTTAAAAATTAGGTATCTGTAAGATTACTTACAGATTACTTACAGATTACTTACATAAATTGCTTTGAGCAGTAGAGAAATGAAGTTCTGTTCTTAGGTACATGTATTTTCTTCTAGCATTTGCACTTACAAAGCAGCCAAAACCAAAAGGAATCTGTTGTATATCAGGCAATTTTCAAATATATGGCTGTGTTGCTACTTATTCCACAGACTCCACCAGTTTTAAAACTTCCATTATTTCTATTCAATAGAATCTAACAGCATTTTCTACAAGATGGCATGTAATAAAAATTACATTATAATTACATTATTTATGGTTTCTTTTACATTCCTGTGACTCAGAAATAGCTTCGTGTTTCTTTACTTCACATCTTCCACTTGATGAAATTCTAGCAACAGCACTGCAAAGAAATCTCAAAATTATGCTAAATCCAATCTGAGAAAAGATCTCCTGGGTGACGACCTTTATAGGTCTGTTTCCCACCAGGACTTCTCAAATCTCCAAATAGGAATGTTTCCTGTAGCTACAGCTGAGCTTAGAGTTAGGTTCTAATAAAGGATTCAGCTACTCCCATGTGAGACAAGATTTTCTTCAGGCCTCTGAAGTGTCAAGCTCCATAGTCAAACAGATTTATTCCCTCCTGCAGCCTTTCTCCTGCTCGAAACACAACTGGTTTTTGCATTCCTGTGATCCGCTAGCCAGACGGACCTGATCAGTAGCATCCTGAAAGAGGGCAAGGAGGTGTTTGGTGTTGGTGGCTTCCCAGCTGCACATGGCCGCCTCTCAAAGCAAAACAGCATAGAGCAGAGTGTATAGTGCCTCATGATTTAGTAAAGAGGAAAGTCAAGGGGTATGGGCTATGATGAAGAAATCTGCATTAAAAAGTGCTCATTTGTCACATCCTGATGTTTGCATGGGATTTACATATTGACATAATGTGGAGAGAGATGTTGCTGGCTTTTGTTATTTGGAATGGAAATTACATTGTAAAAAGAGATGTGCTAGCTGGGGTTTTAGTCATATCAATGGAGAGTGGATTATTTTTCCCTCAGTCTAAAGTGTCTGCAGATTGTAATTAGAAGGCAAATATCTTCAAACAAAGTCTGAAAACTGTGGATTCTAAATTTTCTTTAAAAAGGAAAATACTCAAATAACAAAATACAAGCTGATGAAAAGTAAATAAAAGTGTCACTGTCTTGTACTGACAAAACAATACTCTTCCCTGACTCAAAATGTGGCTTACTCTAGGCTTATTCTAATGTTCAGGTCAGAGCAAGTTTTACAATCACATAAGGAAGCTGAACGAGACAGGAGGAGTGAATGAAGAGGAGGATGACTTTAACTATTAAAAAGAGATAGGACCAGCATAATTATTGAACTTCACAGAGGAAAAAATATTAAATAGTGATACCTGAATATTCATCTGAATTCAACTATAAAATAGTTTTAACAGTTCAAAAAATAGCCTGTAGTCATGTATGCATATTAAAGTAGGCCTCTTTAAACTGTCAGCAAGATTCTGAAATCTCTATCTAGCTGATTAAATAAAACACTGCTTTACTGAGGGATTCCTCAGTTCCTGTGAACTTGCCATTTTTTTCTAACCACTTATGTTGTTCCACAAGCTCTGCTCTAAATTAAAAAGCTATTTTAAGATAGTGTGGCAATATCTTCCTCTTAAACAGGAAGCTGTCGTAAGCCACTGCACTGAAAGAGAAATTTGCACGTTAGGGGATGCAGCTAAGTTCATGAGCAACAGACCGCAAGGGCATGAAGTTAAGTTAGTGTCATTGTTTCTGACAAAATTGCTGTCTCAGACCTAGGTTTTTCAACATGAAATCAAAATGATATTGAAGTGGTAATCATAGAATCATCATAGAATCATAGAA
>NW_009228953.1:31092-48774 GCF_000690835.1 Fulmarus glacialis | reverse complement strand
TCTATGATTCTATGATTCTATGAAAGCATTGGAGTTTAGACAACAGTTACACACTACTGTAAAAAGAAATCTGAAAGATACATAAATGCTGAAGCTAAATGCTAGTATTTGTCTTTAAAAGTTGAACTGAAGGAATTAAATGTACTGTAGTTAGAACTATGAGATCAAATTGTATGCTATTCCAGAAGAACAAGAAAAAATCACAAACGAACATGGTTAAACATAGTCATTACAATTAGGGATATTAATGCTAGCAAGAAGTGCTACTACTGTTTTGATATTTGTCTTTCTGCTGATCAAGGGTCTGGGTCTCCATGACACTGATGTCTATTTCTTACAAAGACATTTCAATTAAAAAACTAAATAGAATAAATGTCTAGTGTAATTGATGTAAGGGCATCTTGCTGTTTGCACAGCAAGGTTAAAGGGCTCTAGGTTCCTTGGTCCGGACTTCATAGGAGACAAAGATATAGGGCTGTATAAGAATTTTTTGTCTTTTCCCTTCACCTATCTTGTTCAGATCTATGATATTCTAAAGTGCACCTAAATATTCAGCAGTCATAGGTCTGATTGTTCTTCAGCAGTATCAGAAATCTGAGCTGCTACAGTCTATTGATTCCTGTGTTGGGTGGTCTACGGCCATTTTTCTGAAAAAGTTATTGGATGCTGAGGAAAACAGATGTAGGCATTGCTGTGGTTTAGATACCTGATTTTAATTCTAGTGCCCAGTTGAGGTGGAAATTAATGGCTGTGGAGCCGTCTGTGTGTTGAGAAAGATTATTGAAAATTATCCCAGATCAGGAAGATTTAAGAAGAGGAATGGGGAATTACGACTGGCTGGTTATTACTGAAGTAGCATAGCTGCAGTCCACTGTGTATTTACAGTTCAGAGCAATGGCTTGATCTAGATTTAAAAAATTTATGAACTCAAAGTTTAATATACAGCAAGGTATAAGAAGGTGGAGAAGTATGTTACTTTATATAATCTTTTTCTCTTCATTAGGAATGAGAGAATGTCTAATGTACTAGAAGAATCAAATTTTATTTAGAATTTTTTCTGATACCTAGTGTTCTTCATCTCTTCTCTATTAACTTCCAATATCATTGTCGTCCAGTAATTATGTGGTATGGGTGTTTGCTGGATACTGCTTTTCTATATTGAATGATCAAATGAGTTGGAAGATGCCCATGAAGTCCTTCAGTTTGTAACTATGGAATAGAACAGAACTTGTTTCTTCTCTTTCTTTCTTTTTCTTTTTTTTTTTAACTATTCAAGATGTGCTTACATTCTAGTTCCATTTTGAAGACAGCTTAGCTCCACATCGAATTTTTTTTTTGTCCATAGATGAAGCTGCTAGATGTTTTATGACAATTGCTGACTGGCTATAACCATAGGAACACAAATAGAAATTTAAATTTGTTATCTGAAAAAGTGTCATTACCCAGCCATTTTAATGTTTGGCCAAGAGTAAGCATCTTTGTTAATTGTTAGTCATCCACGCTGCTTTTTAGACTGTTTTTTTCCTTCTTAAATGTTATGAGCTCAGAACATAATTTCTTTAAGCCAAATGTGGTGTTGGCACCACTTCAGTGTGCTCTGGGCTTGGGTGCTTTAGAACTAGTTTGAAGACTGGCTTTCCAGTTATGTGAAGTTTGTAAAATTACAAACAGCATAGTATTCTATAATAACTAGTTTGAGATGACTGTAATGTCTAGTTCAGTGGTTAAAGAATTTAGCTCACTATAAGATAATAGATACCCAGCTTCAAAATGAACTATAACAATGTGGAAAATCAGAAAGCTGTGGATTTCATCTTACTGCTTTGGGGCAGTTACACTATCAAACAAAGAATACTTTTGCATGTATTTTAGTACCAGAATATGATTAACTTGTGATGGTAAGATCAATTCTACTGCCCAGACCCCTGCAGCGTACATTTCAGATTTTGAGGACATATATCTTAAACAGTAATGTTTTATTTGTTTTATTCTGTCTAATGAATTTTGTGGTCTTATAGCTTTAAATTGAAACAATGTAGCAGAACACATGAAACTAATTCCTCATGATAAAGAATAATGTAGACTCAACTATGCATAACAGCATAGCTACTAGTAAACTATGTGGATATTTTATGTGCTATATGGTAATGGCATATAATATTTTGTGCTGATTGCATACTGTTCTCAAATTTTTTCTATTTTTCATGCATAATTTTTACTTACCCTAATCTTCTATTATATTCAAAAGCATTTTAGAAACAGAGCCATGTGAAAAAATACCACAGCAAGCATACTCAAAAAATATACAGGATCAAGGATTATATTTGATATATTTGCTGTTAAAAAAAAAAGAAAAAAATTGGCGGTGAATGTGTTCTTGTATTTATTTCCTCTATTGAACTTCTCCTGTACCTTGAATGCAGGCCTAAAAGGAAACTGCTCAGCTAGGCTTTTTAACTGTAGCATTTTCTTTTCATTTCCATAGCCATGTAGTCAGTTGTGGAAGAAAGAGAGGCTATGACACAGCTTTCTTTTATTTCCTTCTCTTCAAGATTTTGCATATCACAGGCACCAGATGTTTTCCTTTACAGCTTTACCATGTTCTACTTTTCAGTGTGGCATTAGACAGAAACTGAAATGGGAAGTTGTGAGAGGGAAGGGTGATGAAGGAAGCAGTTAGCATTGGCATAAAATGGAACTTCTTACAGAGATTAAGTACAAATTAATTTATCATTTACTCAGCATTAGATTAGAAACCACTTTATATTTTAACAGCACGAAGTCATATTACACCGCCAAAATTTCTGCCAAATACCACATTTATATATGAAGTTCTGAAAGTCATTTTTTCTAATACTCATTTTGGTTTTATGCTGATTAGGTCTATGCTTGCAATTATGTGGCATGGACCCATGAAAGAGAACTGATTTTCACTTGGAGTTGCATCTAATGTATATTTGAATACTTGATTTAGAAAGACTAAGGGCATTACTCTAAAATTCTTGAGGAACTTTAGTAAAAAATAAACAACTCAATAGATAAACCCATTATATTCTTTAAGACCTAGAAACAAGTTTAAACTGGAACATAAAATTTCTGGTTGTTTTTTTATTAATCTGTCAGTGTAACTTTGACAGAAATATCCCTGCTGTTTTTAGCACTGCCATGTTGCTTGCTTATTATTGGTTAGCTGTGGCAGAGTGTTGTGTTTCTCAGAAAAATTAACCTTTCTTTAAACTCTATGACGAAATACTGGTGATTTATGCTATACTCCCAGGCCTATTGAGGTAGGTCTCGTGTAGGCAGATTTCTTCTGACCATCATGTATTTTTTTGTTCTCAAGTGAACTTAATTTGGGGATTTAAACATGATGCCAGAAATCTACCAAGAGACAGCTGTAGTGCTGTACGGGTGGTCTCTTTGAGCAGGGAAGAAGGTATTGGTTCTTAGGAGGGTTGTAATTTTGTTAAAGGTATGTCTAAAGGGGAGAGTGCCTTAGGTGTATAGTTTTAGAACTATATCTGGGTACTATAAAAAAAATTGGAGAATATTTAAGATCCAGGCTAAGGTCTCAAAGTCTCTAGCACTGCAAAATACTAACTGCTGACTAGAGTTGGTTCAACCTGGAGAAGTTCAGCTGTTCGTCTTCCAGTCAGTGTTTTGTGTAATATAAAAATTATTGTACTAAAAATAAATGAATTTTAAAAGGATGGCTTCCCCCCCCCCCCGAAACTGGTCTATTTTCTGGTAACAATGTTTTGTTGGAGATTCTTTTATCTTTACGGTATGTACAGTCTTCACGAATTTTATTTCTAACATTAAAAACTGAGTACAAAAGACAAATCCTGTAAACAGATGATCAGTTAGGCTAATCTATCTTTTTGTGCCTTAACAGGCTGATGCAAACACTTGAACACAACTATAGGATAAATCTGTTTTTCAAATAAAGGAATTCATACTTGTCTTTTTAAAAAATTATCTGTAAGCTTGATGTAGATTCTTTAAAAAAGCAAAGATTTTTATTTAAATTAGTTGTACCCACTTTCAGTTTTCTAGGCAAGTTGAAGTTACTTTTTTTAGTAATAATAGATTAGCTTTTCTTTTATGTACTGTACCTACAAACTTGTGTATGAAGTGTCTTCTAAGAATTTTTAATACCATGGTAACATTTATTGATTAGAGATTCATTGTTAATTTTTCAGTATAAATAAGTAGTGAAAAAAACAGTGGTAGGACAAAGAAACCAGTGATAGAAGTAAATATAAAATGACCTAGTTTCTTTAGCATAATAAAATCAGTGCAAGAAATGTATTCTATAACTTTTTTTTTCACTGAAAGTTCTAATGTGGAAGCAACAGAGACGTTTTCAGTGATCCTTTTGGGCATTGAATAATATTCTTTTCATTTGCCAAAATAGGATTAGTGAGTAGATCTCATTAGGAATTTGCACATGACTTTATTTTTATGTAGATAAAAGGGAGCAAATTCCTCAAAGTCAAAGAAAGTCGGGAAAATAATATCTAAGAATCCAAGCAGGTAGAAATCATTACTGCAAGGATATTTTTTCAGTGCCTGCCAGGCAAAATTAGCTTGCCTTCTTTCTTAAAAGGATGTGTGCTAAGTATCAGAATCAGGAAAGCTTCTGATAACTTAATGAATAACATCCACAGCAAAAGATAATTAAACATTGAAACAATTTAAAAATATATTTTTTTTACTTGAGTACAGGCTTAACAAAAGAAAATATATAACGGTGGTAAAGATTGTTTCATTTTCATTAGAAGTTACTCATAAATTTATTTGTTGATAATCTTTTTGTAGAAAGAAGTCTCATTATTAAAAAAGATAGAAATGTAATGTTTTTATTATGTACAATGCTATTTGTACAGGCATCCTTTGTTCTTCATGGCATATTTATGACCTGACCTTCTACCCCATCACACTTTAATCCTCAGAAACGTTGTATTTATAGTCCAGGTTTTCAAAAATAGAAGTTCACAACATTCATTAGTCATCACCTTCACCTTCTGCTTCCTTTGAAATTAATGCTACTTAAAGCACCCATTAAAATTGCTCCCAAACTCACTAAGTGTGTAAGGATTGTTGGATAATCTCCCTCTGTTACAACAGCAGTTTTTCTGGAACATGTATGAGTATTCGTGAGCAGATGATAAAAAAGAAAAATTCTTGTAGGCCCGAATAATTGCTTTACCATTGTATAATCTGATGGTATTAAAGCCATTTTGATATGCCAGCTTGAAAACAAGTTGAAGTTTTATTGTTTACATCTGATAATCAGAATACTTGTATCTGTTGGAGAATCAATGTCCTGTGTCATAGTCATAAGTTAATTTATAGAGAAAAAGAAGCGATTGCAGTCATTAACATTAATGCATATGTGTATACAATTCTTAGACATATGAAGGACCAAAACAAGAAGGTTGCCAATCTGAAGCACAATCAGCAAATGGAGAAAAAGAAGAATGCACAGTTGTTGGAAGAAGTTCGTAGACGAGAGGACAATATGACTGACAACTCTCAACATTTACAAGTGAGTTTATTTTTCAATTGTGTTTTAAAACCATCAGAGAAAGTACACTTCTGTTTCACTGTGTGTCTTCCAGGATGTAAAATGAGTCTCTTCCCACAAAGAGCTGATGGCTCTCTCCTACCGGAGGATGCACTACTGACTTCAGTTGCACCCATGAAATATTTAATATTTATGGTGAGGGAAAAACAAAAGAATTTGAAGCCCTCCCCTCACAAAGACTGTATTTTGCTTAAGCAAGTGAGTCATCATAGCTTGTTTTGAGGAGAGTCAGAAAATAGAAGGATAATTATCCTTTCTGTATTCTATTTCTGTGCCACTCACAGCATTATATCTACAAGCCATAGTGAGGTTATATAGTGTGTTTATGAATGTTCAGCATGTTCAGAATATCATAGTAGCGTGCTGTGGGGTTTTTTTGTTTTTTGTTTTTGTTTTTACTGGGCAGACATTTACATACCCAGGTGATTAGCTCTGTAAAATACAATTTACATTTTCAAGAGCATTCAATCGCATGACAGAAATTCTGCTATATTTTCCAGTGTGGAGATTGAATGCAACAACATTTGAGACCCAAGAGCCCCTTCCTGTTTTATGTTCTAAATGTAGCTCTTCACACTAAATTCCACTGTCTGGGAGTGCAATTCTATATCGGCAGGGATATCATCATCTGGTTGCATACTCAGATCATTTAATGAGTGTGATTTGATCTTATTAACTCTCTGTACATGCATATGTAGTGGGCTAAAAGGGTGAGGATAGATTGTCTAACAGGGTAATGGTGAATTTAGAATCCTCACCAAAGATCATTTTTATCTTATGTACTTAGATCTAACACAGAGGAACACTGGAGACAGCTATAGCTGTCTGTTTTGACAGGTCTCTTATAGTCATTACTGCACAGTTACTACATCAAAAACTGTTCTCTTACAGTTGGAAAGAAAAGGTTCTGCTGTATCTCTTTTATTTAAGATAGACTTTGAACCTTATTCTAGGAGAATTTCTACAGTTTGTAAGTTATTGAGTTCGGGCATTGAGATTTGAAAGGTAGTTAGCTGATTTGGTTAAATGATACATTACTGTTGTGGTTTAACCTGGCAGGTAGCCAAACACCATGCAGCCACTCGCTCACTACCCCCCTGCAATGGGATGGGGGGGAGAATCGGGAGGGAAAAAAAAAATCATGGATTGAGATAAAGACAGTTTAATTGAACAGAAAAAGAAATAATAATAACAACAACAACAATAATAATAATAATAATGGAATACACAAAGTGAGTGATGCACAATGCAATTGCTCACCACCTGCTGACCAATAACCAAGTAGCTATCGCTACTTCCTGGAACACACCTACCATTCATATACTAAGCACGACGTCACATAGTATGGAATACCCCGTTGGCCAGCTGGGCCAGCTGTCCTGGCTATGCTCCCTCCCAGTGCTTGGTAGAGCATGTAAGCTGAATGTCCTTGACTAGCAGGGTACTTAGCAACAACTGAAAACATCAGTGTGTTATCAACATTCTTCTCATACTAAATCCAAAACACAGCACTAGGAAAAAATTTAACTCTATCCCAGCCAAAACCAGGACAATTACATACTAGGGAATGTGTATTAAAGACCACAAAACAAGTTTGATGCTTGACTTAAAAATTATTCTCTGAGATCTGACCATGAAAAGCTATGAAGAAAAGTACTGATTTCTGTCAACAACATCAATGTCTCCATACCCAGTGTTTATAGGCAAGTCTATTTACAGTGCAAAATATCAATTTTGCCTTGATCTGGTTAATATAATGGGTTTCTGGAAAATTTCTAATAGATGGAATTTGACCCTCACATGCTTCATTCAGTACTGTATTTCTCATGTGTTCCTATATGCAAAGTGGAGAAATTAACACCACACCTCTCTTCAGGCTTGTGTTGGTGAAACTGTATGTCAGAATCAAGTTCAGGAAATGTTACATTATTTATGCATCTGTGTAGTGTTACGTATACTTTATAACCTTGGTCATTACATACTGATTGCATCACCATGCATTCTACTGCACATGATATAGTAAGAAAACCTTGTGAAGTATTTGGTCTGAGAAAATTAAATTTCAGTGTTAAGCAGCTACTTGTAATTCATATGGTTCAGTAATATATTAGAGCTTTATTTTTTCAGTATTATTTTGGAAATCTATCAGAGTGGTGTGATCACTAGAGAACAGAAGTCATTCCTAGGGTCTTTGATGTAACTGGTGTACTTGGAGCTTTCAAGTCATGTGATGAAAACGGGTCTACCAAATAGAAGCACCATGGCTGAATAGCCTGAATTTAGAAAGAAAAAGCCTTGTCTGGTGTATAGCTGTTCTGTGCCGTTCACTTGCTAGAAAGCATTTACACAGGAAGAACAGTTTATGAAAACCAGTTAACTAAGAATTGTTATTTCTCTGTTACTATGCCTTAAAATATTAATATTTTAATATTGTGTACTTCAGCATACTACTTTCAGTAGTGCATGTGGGTGTGTGTTGTGGCCCATCGTACACTTGCTGAGCTGCTGGGAAAGTGAAAAAGAGAGGATCCCAGCTGCTGCTGCCTATCAGTAGGTGCTTTGCATTCCCAACTCTTCCTCCAGTAGCTGCAAGAACAACAGGAGGAAGTGAGTATTGGTTGTCTGCACTGCTGGCACGCTGGAACAGCTAATCCTGCCTTCTCTGGCATAAGCAAAACAGGCAATCTGCTGCCTTCAACAGTTTGCTACCATAACTAGTTGTTATATTTCCTGGGTCTAAAATGTTTCCTCATTTCCGTGGCTTATTTCTTCCCATGCCTTTCTTAATGTCGACCATTGTGTTCATGCAGGGCTGGATGTGTTCTCTCTTTGCAGTTTGTTTCTTTAGTGAATTAGACTGGCTGTCACGGCATGGATCACAGAGGAGGCAAATCCACCTGAATGAAAATGGCTGGTTTGACTTTACAGATTGAGCCATAAAATACCTGGAGATGAGCAGTTGCAAATAGAAGTTTGATTCTACAGCACTATGATCTGTTCAAGTAGATCCTGAAGGAAACAAAGTGAACTGAGAGGGATGGAGAAAAGCTGCCAAACTTGATGAACATCTGGTAGCTTTTTCTTTCCCCAGCAAATGAAGATACAGAGTTGCTTTGGTCTAGCAGGTACAGGAGACAGATACCTTCAAGGGACCCTTTCCAAAATGGGCTTGATAACATGAGTCCTCGTATGATTGCTTCTTTCATAAGATTAAGGAAGATGGGGTAGTGGTAGCATCTGGGGCTTTTTTTTCTGTTGTTCTTGTGAGGTAAAGGAATTGCTATTCTCTGTGGAAGTTCCTTAGGGTTTGATTTAGAAAATGAATCACAAAATTCATTGTTCCAGTAAAAGCTCATGATACTACTTCTAAATCTAATGGAAACATGTCCCTGCCTCACATATTGGGAGCTTGAGGTTTCCCTATCATTGGAAGATTTCGGGAGCTTTTAGTTGTTCTACATAAATGTCATAGTGAACCTTGCAAGTAAAGCAAATAGTAGTGGAGTAGTGGAGGTAACATGACTCTGATGTGCATTTATTCTGCTGATAGGAGAGTATTTTGATTTAAAGTTTTTCACTAGTATGGTTTATTTGTTTTATATGTGGAAGGTAGTTGCAAATATTAGGTGAGAGCATCAAGTCATGTTCTTACATGAATCTGATAAGTAGGAGGTTGACTAGTTAAGAAGCCAAACAAACTCTAAAGCTCCAGTCAATTACCCTTGGTATACAAAGGAAATTTTTTCATAAAAGTTGTTTAAAAAAACCCCTCCTCCTCCGCGGAGTTGTTTAAAGAGTTGCTCTTTAAAATGCAAGTTTTTCCTTTTAAAAAATTTGATCAAGAGCACTGGTGGATGCAGTTATGATTTTGATTGGCCTGTATGGCTTGTCATTTCCGGGTGATTTTGATTTGAGGCTTTTGTACCTGGTCACATAAAACTGTTTAATGTATTTGGCATAAGATAAACGTTTACTCCTGTAATATTTAGCTACAAATGCCTGGGTGCAGGGATGGAACAGATCTGCTTTCCGCAGGTCTGAGTATGCAGCTACGTTTGTGAGTGTTCTAAATTTGAACTTATTTATGCATGTGTTCAAAACAATACATACAATGCAGTATGTAATAGGTCAATTTATTTTCTTTCCTACCAACCCAAGGGTACAATACTTTCCCCAGGAGGCAAAATATGAACTGAATTTCTTCTAGTGATGTGAACATATACAGAATTCAAATTGGGGTATAAGAGTTGATTAAATGAATAATCTGACAGAGTAGAATACTTGATCACTCTTGATATTAAATTTCAGTTTATAAATAACATAGAGTTAATAAAATGTTGTAACAGTAGTGATCTAAGGATTTAAGTGAGGATTTGTGGGGAGACACATAATGTGAGGTATATGATATACTTTGAAAAACAAGTTTCTGCTAATTAAAAATAAGATTAATTGGTATTTCAATAATTATTGAATTAACGTCTTAGTAAACCATAGGGGTCTGACCACCTTTTCTTGTTACTGTTTATAATACCCTCTACTACATTTAGTAGAAACACCCTATGTTTATAGGCATTTATAACACATAGTGTTATGTCTATAGTGTACTTGTTACATTTGTGAATGATGTATTGAGCTGTTAGGGTAAAGTATATCCTAAAATTCTCTGGCCTGATATAATGATTGTATTTGTTGGCTAGCTGTGATAAGCTGGCTGTTGGCTAGCTGTGATAATCTCAGCTGAGAATTGAAGAGCAATTAGATTAGTCAAATTACATTTACTCCAGCCAAGTCTCAATCCCTTTTGTGGAAGTGCTGGAAAGCTAGTCTGATTGTCCATGGACTATTCAGGGAGTCATTCAGAGCAAACTGGAGCAATCAGTTGAAGTGCCGTCCATTTTGTACAGCTCAAGTAGGGGCTGAAGCCCTACCCATTCAGCTGTCCACTTGCTTTCTGGTAGGTTTGAAGAAGTTCAGAAGTCTGTAGTTTCTTTGAAGCTTCAATAGTACGTAATAGTTCCTGAGGCTTGTAGCATCATGTATATTCGTGACACTTTTCACTATCTTTTCAGGTAAAAGCCTCTCAAAGCTGGTTCATATCCTAGCATCAGCGCTTGCAGGTCAAGTTTGAGTCTCTCATGGCCCCATCTCACAGCACTCCAGGGCCACTGCTGTGATGGAGAGTGCTCTGGGGTGCCTGGGGAGGGAATTCACTTTGGTCTCCCTCAGCTATCAGCTATAATTGTGAGTGATGCTTCAGGTGTGGTTTTGGGGGAGTTATTTGGATCACTGTAAAATTGGAAACATCAGGGAGCCAGACTTCAGATTAATTCTTGGGAATGAAGAATAGTTGTGAGGTTTTCTGCTTTTTCCTTCCACAAATCAAGGGCAGACCTGTGCAAATCTTGCCAAATGTGATGGTCATATATTACATAAAGCATCACAGCAGGAGAGCTGGCCCTTGAACACTTTATCATGAAATTTTTTGAGAATGGTGTATCTAACGTGCCTTCATTTTTCTCTCTTTTTGGTCTGTCTTAAAAAGATAAGCCTTTTTGAGAAATGCTGAGCTAAGAAATATACAGGTATCATGTCATAATGTTGTGCATAATTCCTCAAGTCTCTTTGCAGGATCTTGAAATATTATAGATGTGAGACATGTTTATTTCCTGAGATGCGTTTTTCTTGATTTGGAAAACATGTTTGTTCAGTAACACTGTTACCTCAATAGAATTGGGAAAGAAAACATTTCAATAACATTGAGAACTGGAGTGGGTTTGGTTTTGATTCTGATTTTCAAACCTGCTGTAATAACAACAACAACAACAAAGTCCTTTCTTTTCTCTAGAGTAAACAATAAGATGTGCATGTAATAATATTCTCATATGTCTCATCATATAGCCTCAAAGGAAATTAAATGTATGCTTTTGTCTGATTATACTTTTCATAAATGTAAAGTATCAATTTAATAAGTGAATCGAATCTTATGGAATCATAGCTGTACTAAGTCCAGAAATGCTGCTCTGTGGAAACTTCATGCAAACTGTCCGAAGCATACATGTCATAAGAGAGGTGCAGGGATGAGCCTGAAAACAAAGTTAAAAAGTTTAATACCCTATTCTGCTCTGATCTATACAGCTTCTGGGTGTTTCTGCCTTTTCCTCTGGTTTATCTGCTGGAAAAGTTTTTGACTCTCCTAATGTTTTAAATGCTTGGGTTATTTGTCACAATTCTCTTTTAGGTAGCTTGGATTTTCTTTGAGTGGAAATCCATATGCTGAAAAGAGATATTTCATTAAAATAGAACTGAGACAACATGTAATTCTCGTTGATTTCAAATATCATATACAGGCAGCTTGATCAATGCTCTGAGGCTAAAGTACTGTGAAACAGATTGTGTACACACATATATTTTCCAGGTGTAAATATCTAGCTTTTTAAAGAGTCCAGCATGTCAGCCTTGGTTTGTCACTGGACATACTCAGGCAAGGCAAGAATTCTAGTTTTTCAATAGCTTCATACTGGCTGGAAATTTAGTCTTAGGTAATGAATAAAACATGATCAAGAGAAAGTCCTATCAAAAGAGATAGAAAATCTGGGTAGTTAATATTACTGCTGCCCGATTCTTGCCATGTGAATATCTGCGGTATCTTACTAAAAATAGCTCCCAAGAGATTTCACCGCCAGTCAGCGTGAATCCTTAAACTTAGATTTGTTTCTTTATTTTTCACTCTGTGCTTCAGCATATAATTTTCATCTCCATAATAGTTCTAGAAATACAAAATATACTTGAAGACATAGCACATTGCTATATGTTATGTCTGTGTCTTTTAAAATAAAATAGAATCATGGCTTAAACAAGGGGTATACCTGACGTTAATTTATTATGATTTTTCTCTTAATGCAGTGTGTTTCCTACTGCATTGTCTCAAAGACTTTGAAACTATAATATTAATAAAAAGAGGAAGCTAGGGAATGAGATGAAATCTTGCAAATAAAAATAAACAGAGCAGTGTAATCAGTTCAGAGGCAGAGGAAACAGTTGTGAAAGTAATGCAGACAGGCATTAGTGTACATAGCTGACATAAGACAGGAGAGAATTCGTTGCATAAACACACAGCTTTGTGTTTATTAGTGCTGAAATACATATGTAGTGAGAAAATGCAACCTTTTAAGAGGTTAAAATCATAAGTTATTGCATTAAAAGTGAATTCTAGTTTAAGCATGCATCCGAAGGTGGACCTAGACCTCTTTGGAAGGCTTTGATAATTCTGAGTGTCTAGGACATTCTGCATGTTTCTGTCTTCAGAAGGCAGGTCATTTTGTGGGGGAAGATGGAGATAAGATTGGGGTTTTGCCTTTTACACCATTCCTCTCTGATTTCCACAATGTGCATGATGAAACACACGTTGTGGTCTAGCTCTGATGAATAGAATTGCTCCCTACTTCTCATTCAGTTTTGGGCAAAGGATAAGGGGAAATAGGTGACCACTCTTGATTTTCCTTTATCAATATTACGAACAATTAGAACACACAGATGAGATATGATGGAGATAAACTTGTGGAAATATGTACAGAGGCAAGAGAAAGGATAAGATATGGCCTGCAATGCTTGTGAAGATCTTGCCTCTTGCTAAGATTTCAGCTATCAGATACAAGTATTTTGAAACAAAAGCTGGGGTTTTTGCAAGTCTGTGTAAGAGTCAGCTGCAACAAGTTTTTCAGTCTTTGTGTAAATTAATAAAGAATCATAAAGTTTTGGAACCAGTGCAGTGACAAAATCAGAAGATGGGGTAAGCTACAGCTAGAATGAAGTTCTCCCTTTAAAGCTCCCGTGTACCTATTTGTAGAAAATACAGAATAGAAACTTATTTTTATTATGGTTGTAGTGAGTTAAAAACTTATTTTACCGGAACTTTTCTACAATTAAAACGGAAGCTTAATGATGCTCCTGACATTTAAGATTGAAGACTGTGATGGTCTTGTGTTGTAGATGTCCTATTTAATATTGTAGCCCATGCAGAAATATTTTCAGCAAGAAGCTTATTTCCAAAGTTTCACACTAAATTGTAATTTTTTTGACTGGATACATTTGTTCAAGCTGTTGCAAATACTTTTTAACAAGTGAATTGATTCCAAGTGCAAGTAAGCAATTTGAATTTTTGGCTAAGTTTTCCATATATAGTCTATTACGTTAATGAACTAACATCTGAAGAAATGTAAAAGTCAATATTTTATGATGGTTTTCTGTAACACATCTACAGAATTCTCTTCAATTTATTGCTTGAAAACTCAAATATGTTCTTGTATGCTTCTGTTTTCAAACTATAGGTTCCTTGGGGACTGTAAAGTTTCATCTTTGAGTGGTTAAGCTGAAGTTAGGTCGATTTGTAAGAAAATTAGTGTTCATGTACATAATCAAATAGTTTTACCCTTATAAAGGAAGAGTTACGTACTAGCAAATGGAGATAACCTAGCACAGTAGATTACACAATTGTGTGCATTAGTGATATGTTCATGGGTACTTCCTTTGGCATTTCTCTGCTTCTCTAATTGTAGCTGGATTTTGCCAAGACAGAGTGTAGCTAATAACTACAACCTCAAAAATGTTCAGCCTTCAGCAAAATGTATAGCTTATTATAAATTTCACACAGTTCAGGGAACTTTTTTTCTCATGTGAATACCTAGGAAAAAGGCAGGAATTGCATTTTCTTAAAGCAGTCATTTTCATGTCGCTAAACATAAATTTTTAATAGACATTTTGAAGAAGTAGGACTTAACAAAACTATCTTTTCTGTGATGCATTGATAACCAATCTATAAAAAAATCTTTGAGTGGAGACTCAGGCAGGAGGTAATAGAAAAAATAAATAAGCCTGTGATGATGTCGTGCAATATATTAAAAAATGATTACCAGATTAGAAGTGCATACTTAGAAAAATCTGACTAATCAATTCAAACACATGTAAGACTATTGAAGACACAGCTAGTGTATTTATCTTCAGATTTCTAACATAATATAAACATAAATTCAGATTGTAAACATGAATGGACATTTAGGAATTTTCCTTCCTTGGCCTGTGGAAGTTCCATAAGTTGTGGATAAATTCCATATGTGTTGCTGAAACGTGTGTTGAACTTCAGCCAGTAGTTTAAGATTATGTTGAAGAAAATATTTCTAAAAGGTTTCAGATGAAGAAAACTATTTGAGAGTCTACAGAGGGCAGGAAGGTTGATTGGTAGGTCTGAGGATCAATACCAGAAGTGTTTTTTTTCTTTGGGGATTTACTTTGACATTTGTTTTCATTGTGCAGTGTAATCCCCAGAAGCTAAAACTGCCCTTGTTATAAAATGTCCCTATAGACAATCTGTGAAAATCTCACTTGAAGGTCAGTTTCTACTAGACTCACAGTCTCTTAAACCTTTTTTCCTTTGTCATAATTGGTAGGCTGACAAAAGTGACTCAGTGTTCTGTGCTATGTTGTTCTAACCAGCTATAATATAAAAAAGAAGTTTAGCGGGTAAAACATTATTACTACAACTGTTGTATGTAGCTGTCATGTCCTTTCTTTTGTCTAGAATATTACATTATATGAGTATGTATAAAATAACATGAATTTTATCCTTAGAACTATCCCAATTTATTACTTTTGCATTTTTAAGCAAGTACACAGTATTATAGAACATTATATATAATTATTAATACAACCTTTGTACTATTACAACGACTTCTAGAGCATCCCATATCAGAAAGTCTGAATACTGACTTTCCCGTCTTTCTCAGTTTCTACGGTTAAGTCAGAAACATAGTGTTTTTCAGTGTTGTCTAAGTAATGTTAATTCGCTGACATCAGTACCCAAGAATAAAACCTGGACATCTTGATTTGCAAACAAAGTTAAATTTGCATATTCTAATATAATTATTTATAAATCTGTGAACTGCAATTATTGGCAAGTATTTTATATTTAGATTAAATAAGTTATTTCTACTACGTGCTTTAATAAGTGCTTTGTTAGTTGAAAAGGGCATATATGGTAAGACACTGGAAGAAAAAGATCCTGTTGGAAAAAACAAAACTGCAACAATAGGAAACAGGAAAAAATTTAATGTGATACACCTTTTTTTGTCCACCTCAATATTTATGTAATAACTCACACATGTGGGACTCCTGTAGTCTCCAGGGGGCAATCACATTCAACATGCATCAAAAGAAATAGTTCAGTTAAACCAATTCTCCCTACATAGCAATAATTACCACAGGTTTACACTGAGATATAGTTGCAAAAGGTTAGTCAGTAGGGCATCTGCAAATCAAGTCATATGTCAACTCTACATCAATAACCTCATTATAATAGATGTTAGTATTTCAGCACTATTTCATGACTGTCCAATATAGCATTCCACGTATAGTTCATTTTTAACTTCTACGTTGACTTATAGCTTGTCTAATATTTTACTAACTTATGTATTTAAACACTCTATATTACATAAATTATAATCAATGACAAAACAATGATTTAGATTGAAATTCTGCAAAGTGAAATTGCAATAAAATGTCTGACCCTATTTGTGTAGCTGTCTTCAATATAAGATGAATATAGGAGGTTTAACCCTGTAATATAAAAGCAGTATAATGGAAATTTGTATTAGCTTAGAATTTCCAATTTAGGCATTGCTTAAAAATATTACCTATACTTTTTTTATTTTCAGTTTTCACAAATGAAAGCTGTTTCCCTATGTATAAGCTAGCAAAAAAGTAATCATGTTCGAGAAATACAACTGGTTAGCTAAATTCTATGCAAACTATATCTCTATATACATTGTTATATGCGTAGCTTATCCATGGGCTATTACATTTTTTGTTGAAAGCTTGATAGGCTGGATGAAAATATAAAAAGGTTTTAAAAAACCTCCTTTGGTCTGCATCAAGCTCACATTTCTAGCTAGTTTCATAATTTGGTCTTGTTTTATTAACCTGTTTGTAACCAGTGCTAGCTATTGCTGCTGTTTGTCACTCTCCATAGATCATTTTGAATAGCCTGCAAGTCTGTAACTAATACATCTGGTCACTACCGAAAGTTCTGCTTGAGGTAAGCCTAAGTAAAATTATTTTGGTCGGTTGCTAATAAGCCAGATTTACACCACTTATCTCTCATTACAAGTATTCTGTAATAGCCCTATACACTATTACTTACAGACTACCTCGTGTTACAGACCGGAAAGGGAAGGGAGGCGAAGGTGCTTCTTTACATAATCTTGTCTAGAACACTCCTACCTGGGAAAGTTTTCTTAAAATTATTTATTGTAAATGCATCTTTGCTTTGAGAAGTTTTCGTGCGATAGATTTCATTAGAAGATTTTGGGACCAAATTTCACTGTTGTACTTTGTCAGTCTGTTTTTTGAATTGTTTGGTTTTAGTGGGGCAGAATTTAGCCAGCAAAATTCGTGATGGTAGGATAGATAAGCCAGGGAAAACAGAGATGATTTTCAAATCTCAAGCTTAACCATCTTGGAGTTAAAGAAAAAATACTTCTCTTCTAATTTAAACAAATATAATGTGATCAGATTAACCCCAATTCGAAACGAACAAGTATTGGCCACCTGCTGAAATTTGTAGTCACTTAAAGCAGAGTCTTAGCCATGGAAGCATGAGAGTAAATTGTTAATATTTCAGGTTCCTAGCTGTTTTGCAATACATGCAAGTTAAAACAGTATGCACAGGCTGCCAGAAAATACTCACTTGTGACTAAAGGTAAAGGTAAAACTTTTAGTCTTCAATTAAGAAACCACACATTTGACATAACATGCTTTATTAATAGATCTCAAAGTATTTTACAGAACAGAGGTATAACAAATATATTGAAAGAAACTGAGGCATAAGGAATAAAGGTTACGTCCACTGTGTCCCAGATGGCTGATGGCACCATTGAGGAGCATAGACTTAGTCTTAGTTTATCCAGTATTCCATTTACTGGTCTGAACTGTTAACTGATAAGATTTTGAAGTGGTGTGTTACTCATGATACTAAAAATGTTTGCTAATGAATTGCTACTGGATGAGGTACTTAGTGCAGGTGAATTTGATATTTGGTCCAG
>NW_009228953.1:581-31080 GCF_000690835.1 Fulmarus glacialis | reverse complement strand
GGTCTTTAGCATGTGAAAGACGAGGAAGACTATGTACCACGTTAACTATTTTGCAGCAACTAGGCAGTTTTACTAGTGTCTCACTTCTCTGTGAATGGTCTATAATAGCTGCATATGAAGAAAGAGTACTGCCATTTGCGGTTTAGATTTCTTTTACAATGGATTCAGTTTTTTTTTTAATCTGGATTATCAAGATAATCAGATAATTCAACAACAAACAACACTAGAGTGCAGTACATTAAATTTTATAGAAGGCTGATGTTTATCTATTCTTTCAAGTTACAGCTAGGGTCCTTACTGCCTTAACAAGCATTTCTTTGATCCTCTACTTCTGTTTGTATTTTTCCATTTCTCTTTTTCCTTGGGAAACAGTCTGTTCAGCTTTCTGCATCTGAAAAAGACTCCTTCCCTAGAAATACCTTGGAGACAGCCTGATAGGTTATGGATATTGTTGAAGTCCCAATGTTTTCACTAAATAAATGTATTAATACAGTTAGAGTTTTTTTCCGTGACACCTTTCATAATTGTCATGGAAAGATGAATTTAATTTAAAATATTAGTTTGATGTAGATGAACTATAAAAATGTTAACTTTGAATCTTAAACACCAAAACTATGCACAGAATGCAGAAATTTTTCATATTGCCTTCTAAAAAATACATTTTGAGTTATTCTTTGTATTTCTGTGGATATTTTAGTGACATGAATTACAAATGCTTTTACAAATGCATTTGTTCTTTTAGTGGGGTGGAGTTTTATTAAACAATATTACTTGGTATCAGCCAGTCATGTTTCTTTTCACAGTTGCATATTGGCATAATGAAAGAAACATTTTACACCTACTCTTTAGCTGTCACATACCTTTGTCATATTAAGAACTATCATAATTTATCCATCTAGAAACTATGACAAAGATAAAAGCCAGGTGTACGTGATCCCTCCCCCTCCTTTTTTTTTAAACTTCAAAGGGACATTATAACAATGTGAACAGTGTGTCACATGAGTGCTATAGTCCCTTTGTTTTGAAGAAGGAAATTTGTGTTTTCTTGCATATGGGGTGAATTCCTGGCTCTAGTAAAGTTAATGGGAATTTTGCCACTGCCTTGTCAGACAAAGATTTCTCACATGAAGAGAAAAATAATTAAAAAAAACCCTGTATAGACAAAAAATAAACTTAAAAGGTCATTGAGAAAGCAGATCTCAAGTACAAATGGAACCAGTCCATTGTCATTCATCATTTACATCTGATCTGTTGTTGGGAGTTGTAATTTGTTAGAAAGTCCTTCCGCAGTCAGCTGTAAGGTTTGTCAAGATTGGCTTTTCTGTCTGAGTGTTCTTTTTTAAGAACAGTTTGCTGCCAAGTCCTAACAAATATCATTACTTCTCTTAATACAGACATTAGAGAAGACTGCTAGAAGGCTGCTGTCTAGTTCTCATGTTTTCAGCATGGGCATCGATCCTTTATGCATGATGGCTTTGTTCACCTTTTTCTTATGAAACTGATAAACAGTAAAATAATTAGTGCTATAAGCAGGTTAACCGGTATCTTAAACTCCTTCTCTTTTGTATCTTTTATCTAAATCTGAAATAAGCATATCACAGGAATACTAGAATGCTAGCATATAAAATGTCACCTAATAGCTTTCTACCTAGAAAACTTTGCTGTGTATATGTTCATGGGATACCTGGATGAAGGTATCCTAAATCCATTGTGGAAGGATATGAATTATTAACTATACTTAGCTGCCTGACATAAGCTAGCTTGTGTATTGTTGGTTCTCTAAGGTGCTCTATTCAATTTTCAACTGTAAATTACATTCTTTCCTTACTTAATTGAAATGTGCTATTAAATTAAAACATGTATTGAATTATCTAGTAGACAGTCAGGTGAAATAATTTATTTCAAATCCTGGAAATGTTTCTTAAAAGTTGAAAGAGAAAGTTTCATATAATTGTTGTCCTAGATGATCCCATGAATCATGATTTCCCTGTTCACTTTGCTGTGATACTTTGAAAAGCCAGGACATTATAAAATACATGTGAAGACATTTGAAGAATATTTATTTCTGCAACTTCCCAGTGCAGTATTATCCTGCAGTAGCACTCTCCTGGTCATAATAAGGGAAGTAGGGACCATACACAAATGTTTTGATACTAACGCTGATCATGGTAATGAGACAAGCTGCAGCTGAAGTCGGAGGGGATCCAGGAGGCAGAACTGGAGATAGGAGGGGCACAGGTGCTCCCACAGCATGGCTGGGGCTGGGGCTGAGGGCCCAGGGCTGAGCTGAGATGGAGGTCCAGGGCCTGTAGGCAGGGGGTGGGGGAAGGCTCCAGGTGATGCCAGTCAGGGCCATTAGGGCCTGTTGGTGCCCTCAGGGCCCTGACAGCAACCTCCCCCCACCCTTCCCTGTCCCCCTGCCTCACGGAGGTCTGGCTGTGAAGTGACCTATTTGCCATGGTGTGTTAGTGGGCTGTTTCAGGGGACAGGGAGGTGGCACAGGGGACTTGGACCTGGGTCAGCATCATGGCAGGGACACGGCTTCGGGGCCTGCAGCTGGGCAGGAGTTGGTGTTCGAGGCTGCCACTGAGAAGCACCCCCGCCCCACCACACGCTGACAGAGAAGTCCTTGAGGAGCCTGGGGCTGGGCAGGGGGTTGGCTGCTGGGAGATCAGAGCCCAGGGCCCTCAGGAGGAGGGACACAGGCAGGCTCCGTGGCGCAGGACTGCAGCAGGCCAGGGCTCACCACCAGGCCCCAGGGCAGGCCAGCTGCCCCCTCAGGGACCGGGACCACAAGGCCACCCAGGCACTGGCTGTGCCCTTGCCAGCTGGTCCAGTCCCACCGGATCTCAATGTAGCAGACAGAGCTGGGTGCTGGCAAAAGGGTCTGTCCACAGTCCCAGTCATGACTAGTGATGAACTGGGTCCAAGGGCCATTGGGGAACCCAGTCAGGAGGAACAGGAGATGGGGCCAGAGGCCTGACTGGGGACAATGGGCTGCCAAGTACCCTCCAGGTACACTCAAGAGATGAGATACCGACAGCCAAGGGCTGACCTCGTCCAGGGGACAGGGATGGAGACAGGTAAACCTACAACATAGTTCTGGCAGATATATGGTACATTATGTAAACTGTTTCCTTCATCTTACTTTTGGTTTGACCAAGTTATTTCTACAGAAAACCTTAAAAAAAAAAAAATCCTTCAGTCGGTAAGGGAAAGGGCTGAAAGGTAAAGACTTTCTGGAGTCTCTGTACATCCTTTTCTTTGTCTGTCTCCACTCTTAGTATTTTAGCCAGGCGATGCCTACCAGAAATACCATGTACCATAGAGGTGTATCTCGGTTGGAAACATCACTCAAATACAAAGGAAAAGCCTCAATATCAAAAAGGGAATATTTTATATAAAAATAATGCTTTAATTTAAAATAGTTGAATGGTAATCATTCAATTAAACAATTTTAAATAATTCAAGTATTACTATATGGTATATTTATTTTTCCTATGTTTTATAATGAAGAGCTATCAGATTAATATTTTGACCTGAAATTTCTGAGAAAGGAATAAGTAGTTTAAATGGGTAGTCTTTAAATCTATGTTGTGTTAGACTGCAACTACAGTACATTTAGTTAAAGGACACAGACATAAGTGCCTCTTCATTTAAATTAGCTTTCTTACAGTTCTGATATACGTTATCAAATTTCATATATAGGTGCAGCTTTGCCCTCTCATGCCCAGTAGTTGAGGTATGTAATGTTGATTTTAATGCAGTAAAATACTGGTGGGTAGACTCAATTACATGTGTTGAAAATGATCTACCTTGAAGCATTACAGCACATTTGCTTGTGGTTTTGTTGCACTTCTTCCTTGTGAAAGGAGTCTTATAAGAAATTAGAAAACTGCAATTTAAAAAATTTTTAAATTTTTAAAGATGTGCTCCTCCCTTTCCCTGATTTAATTGTACTTTCACATATTCATTTTACAGGTGTTTTTTCTTGCTCCTGTTCTAGGATTAATGCTGTAATTACACTGTTTGGTGCACATGTATTAAATTCTCCTTCACAGGTTACACCACATGTGCAGTGACCATTTGTCCTCTAACCCAGATATGGATATAGCAAGTATAAACCTATCTGTCTCTTCTAGCAAGGTTCTGAAGAGTTTGGTGTCTCTGATAGGTGTGTGGGTTTTTTTGGTGGTTTTTTTTTTTTAAATTTTTTTTCCCCTCAAATTTATTGTTCCCAAGACTAGTTCTTGAGTAAAAAACAGCTGGCCAGATGTTTCATATAGTGGTTGAAAGTCAGTAAATCAGGCAGAATGTAACTATAGCATTTGTGCTTTAACGGAAAGCGTAATCAATAATAAATTCAGTGAGTTAGTAACAAAAGACTTAAATGTTTTTCAGAATGTTAGGATCCTGCAAAAAGCTCAGTATTTTCATAAATATTTGAGATGCTTAGCACAGAAGGAAAAAAGAAGTTTTCCACTACCTTTTTAATGTAATAATTGAACAAAATCTGAGTCAAGGTAGGTCCGTAATATGAATATGTGATCTTATACGTACTAGTATGAGTCCTGAATGCCACGAATTTATTTATCTTTAATAAATTATGTAGACTACTTCCATACATGTAGAAGTTACAAATTGTGGAAAAAAAAAGTGTTTTTGTGTGTGTGTGTGTGTTCTGGAAAAAAATTTTCTTTGGTAGAATTAGTATTTGAAATATGAACAAATGGAAGTCTGCTTAAAAGAACATGAATTTTCTGAGGCTTTTAGTCTCAGTCACATTCAGTATCCTTATTGCTGTTACATTTTTTCCTGCAATCTGACAAATTCTGTCCAATATTAAAAGTATATAAATCTAAAATTTGACCCAATTTTCATTTTTATTCTGATTTGTGTTTTGTATAAAAAGTTGTATTTATTCCTTTACACTTTCTCAGCCATGTAGTTTTGTCAAAAACTTCATTAACATTCGCATAAAGCCTTGTCTTTATTGTTCATATCTTTTAAATGATCCAAATATCTTTATGTATGTTGGCAGTATCATGTCTTCATATTTATGTCTTGATTCCCAGTGTTGAATACCTAAGGAATTTTGTTGCAGTGCATCCATAGGTATTAACAATCAACACATTCTCATTCTTCATAAACCACTGCAACATCCTTGACAGATGCCCCATTCAGAGAACCTTTCAAGTTCTCTTTTTTTCTTGGTGTAAATGAAGTTTCACAATTCATGAGGTAAAGCTGGAAAACAAGCAAAATGCAGCTTGTGTTGTCAAATGCGGTACAGCTGTGGTGACTACAGCTGATATTACCTGCTGATACTATACTCTCTGTAGTTGTTTAGTATTTTCAGTCAAATAAAGAAACTGAATATTAGCCTATGCTGATTAATAAAATGAAATTGAAACCTGGTTTAAAAACTGGGGACCGAGAGTGATGCTGTAGGAGTTGGCATTTTACCTGGACTCACTATGCATGTTGGAACTACAAGAACCAAGAAATACATTGTATCTGTTAAAAAAAAGAGAAAAAAAGGAAACTGCACAAAAGTAAGGAAGTTGGTCAAAAAGAAATTAAAAAGGACAGGCAAAGGAGTAAAAGCTTTACAGGCATCATGAAGGCTATTTAAAGAAAATTATATTGGCCCAGAGGAAATGGATACCACCTATCAAAAAGACCAAATGAAAACCAGCATAGTTAAACAGCAGGATAAAGGAAACTATCAAAAGCAAAAAAACATCTTTCAAAAAACTGAAATTTGTCCAGTTGAGGAAAATAGAATCATAAAACCTGGCAAGTAAAATGTAAAAAGCACAAATAGGCAGACCATGAAATGCATGAAGCACAATAAGGAGTAAGTCATGAAATGCATTCAAACTAGTAATTTTCCAATGTGTCAGAAGGCAGAAGCCTGCCAGAGAATCTATAGAGCCAAAGATAATCAAGACATATAAAGACTGCTTTCAGAAAATAAGGTCATGAGGTCAAAAAAATGAAAGAAATTCTTTCTTCTGTGTTCACAAAAGAGGAGCTTGGGTAGTTTCTGCTTCTGGAACTCCTTTTTATGGGTAAAGTATTGGAAGATTTATCTCCAAGTGAGGCTACAGTAGAAGAGATTACACAACAGTTACCAAAATTAACAATGCCATCATCATAGGATCAGTGGATCAGAGGATAATTCAGGTTGAAAGGGACCTCAAAGAGACCATCAAGGTCACCCTCTTGTTCAAAGCAAGGTGAGCTTGTGGTCAGGCCAAGTCGCTGTCAGAACCAAGTAGTTTTCATTCTAAACTTCTTGGAAATTAGAGGTGAAATATGTGAATTTATAACTCCAGTTATAAATTTTCCTTTTTACCAGAGGACTGGAAGGTGGCTAATATGACATCTGTTTCTAAAAAGAGTTCCAGGTAAGATTTGGAAAACTACCTCTACATATGACATCTGTATTGGACAAATCAAGAGAAATTGTTTTAAAAAAAATAGAATTAGTGGGGACATGGCTAAACATAGTATGTTGGTGAAGAGGCAAAGTGCCTTTCCTAAAATTAAGTCATTCCTCATGAGTTCAAGTCATGATATTTTTCAAAAGTCCCATAAGAATCTATGTTGTGACTGTTTGGTGTGTTTTTAAAAGGCCTGGAAAAGAGAGTGAATAGTTTAATGAAATTCAGCATCATCCACTCCAAGACCAAGAATTGTTTCTTTGATTGTGCCTCCCTGCAAACTCATAGGAAACTGGATAGTATTTAAAAATAAAACCCGTAAGAGTCATTAAAAAAAAAAAAAGACAACTGTCTATTCTATGTCATAGAATAAGAAAGCAATTAAGACGTGAAGCTATGTAATCATGTTACTAAATGCAGTACTGATGGCAAAAAGCTTAAATGTTACAGGGAAGAGTGTAGTGAAAAAGCTTATGCAGAACAGAAAAGAACATTTTGGCAAACTCAGGCTGATTTATGATGGTAGGACGAACTCTGTGGGTTTGCATGGTTTTGACCCTAAACCTGCAAAAATATGTTGGATTTGGCAATGTTTCACTTGGAGTTTTTGGCTTCCTTTAAGCCCAGAAGTCAAAGCAACATTTGGGATATGAACCAAAGCCAAAGAAAAGGTTTGGATGAACCGTACATACCATAACAGCCAAGTTTCACACAAGTCTAATTATCATAATGGTTTTCCCCTTTCTTTGTTTCTTTACACTTTTTTCCAGAGCTGCTTTTCTATTTCTGAATCTTAATGGATAAGAGTCTCTATACCCAGTAAAAGTCTTTTTACTGTATGTGTGTAAGGAGATGAAAAATGAGAGCTCAAAGGTTTTGTGTCTCATTTTTGTATTACAGCAGAATTTGAACAAAAACATTGTAGATATCATCTGAAATGATGAGGTGTCTTCATGTCCATTTTGGAAATATTTTATTTTGTCTCTTTGGTGCAAGTGATAATGTTAGATACTTGGCCTTCCTTGTGTGTTTCAGAATATTACATAATATTCTGAAATTACATAATTAAGATATCCAAAGCACTGAACAGTTTAAGAAAGGGATATAGTTTGGCTTCTTTCTACCACTTATTAACAAGTATCTCTTAAATTCTGGTAATGTAAATACCACTTTCCATGGAGACAGCCATGCCTGTACAGTAAATGGTGTATGTTCTGTATCTCATTTGGATCTCATGAAACTGCGGGATACGATATGTTCAAGCTGCTGGTCTGAGAAAGCGTCTCAAATCCATAGTCTTTGTATGCACATCAGACACTATACATATGGTAAATGATAAACATACCATATGGGATTTGTGAAGTTAAGACTATGAAATTCCTCTCCCATTATTTTTTCTTACATTGTATGGTCAAATCAAAAACATATTATTCCTCACATTATTAAGGGGTTATGTTTGTGGCCCATTTATAAAGTTACAAAACTGATCATGATTTAAGCTTTTGTTTGGCCTAAAAATTTTCCTGGTTACACTCAGGTTGTCATTTACTGAAAAAAAAAAACGGGGTGTGTGAAGTTTGCAGAGATTCGGCCAATTTTTGAATTATAGAGTTCTGAAAACTTCAGATGTATTACAGCTCAAAAGAGCTGAATTTAAGGTTCATTTTGAAAACTTAGTTTTCCAGAATTTTATTGTATGTATCGTGAAGATGTTATCTAGAAAGAATAGTTGCAGTCCTGACAGTATCGTGACTATATATGCAGTTTCATGAAAGCTTTATTTTTTATGTTGGCTTTGTAGACTTGAATAACTTAGTATCCTCAGCTGAACTGTCAAGTGTTTATTTAAAAATTATAAATTTAGTATCCTTTGCTTACTTTCACATGACAAAATTCTTCTAATCTTACTTCAAAAATTGAAATTAGTTAAAAAGAAAGTGGAAAAGCAGTGACCACAGTAAACTATGGCAATAGGAACCCACGTGTAGTAGGGGAGGAACTAGAAAACAAAGCTCCTTGAAAAGTTTAAGTCAGGAATTGAGGGGAGGGAGAAGAAACATAGATTTTGTTACTCTGAATACTGCATAACCAACCTCATTTCTCTTTTGCTACTTGTTTTGAAAGCAAGGACTGTATATCCTGAGTGCACTGGAATGCAGCTCTATTATTGTGTCCCCTTTCAATGGTAAGTCAATAGCTGAAACAGATTAGGGATAGAGACTCTTTCATGCTACATGCATCTCTGTGGTTGAACTCTCTCTGTAGGTTAGTGTACACTTCCCCCCCCTTCTTTTTTTTCTGTTTTTTTTGGGGGGGCGGGGGGGAAGGTCCCAGTGGGTTTCTGCTACAACTAAGAATAAAAAAGCTGGAAGTATGTTTCCTTTGATGTCTCTCAGTTAGATTTTCTAAGTGAAGATTAGTTTTTCAGCAGAAGATCTGTGTGGAATTTGTAAGCAGTAGGGATACGGCTGGGTAATGCTTGTTACATGTGGAATGTATAGCTATTTCTTTCCATGAAGATGCTACGGGTTTTTCTTCTAGACATGTCACACTGATGCTGAAGAATATGTGGAAGAAAAATATATTCTGCCCTTATTTTATGTCCTTCTCAGCATCTTCTTCTCCAGGGACAGGCAACAGGGAGAAGGTTGTGTGACATGTGAAGTCTTTATGTAGATTCATAAACATGTGAAAGGCTTCTGCACTCTTATACTAACATTTCTGATAGTTTGGCCCAATAAATAGACATTTCATCAGTGAGGGTACTCACTGAAAACTGTATAGAAAGAAGAGTCAGACACTAAATATTGTAGTCTTTGGGGAACTGGGATAAAAGTTTCTGGAGAGATATGGAATACTAGAAATACACAGGGTTTATATGAAATGTCAGGCTACCAACATACAGGCTTTTAAAATTAATTATTTTTTGACTTAGAGAAATACCTACTGTAAACAATGAAAATGTCTATTTCTTTGTGAAAGCACTAGTTAGGGCACCAATACAAATCTGTAGCTCTTGATTAATTCTTAATTCTGTTCAGTGTACTTAGCTAAGAAAGTTAGCAGCTGAATAGAAGGATCAGAAATGCCATCAAGAATCAAGATGGCCACTTCATACATCATGAACTGATCTCATCAGTTGAGATGGGAATGAAGCACATTGGGTGTAAGCTGTCCTTTTTCTCATTGTACTTATTAGTTAAAGGTACAATATTATGTTGGAAAGGAGATAAAAATACACATTTGTCTATAGGGTGGGTGAGACTGTATACCAGAGCCGGCTGGATTCCTTAATCTTATAACCTGTGGACCAAAGATTTTATGGATGGGAGCCACAAGATTTACACCTTGGAAAATCAAAAGTAGGGAGGTAGAAGATAGGCTCTTGGGATTGTTTACCAAATAGGAAATGACTCTATCTCTGGGGAGTCTGTGGGTGAATCTGCTTTAGCCATGGAGCTGGCATATAAACCAATCTCATAATTTTAGCTGGTTCTTTTCCTTCCCAGCCAGGGATTCAGATTACCCAGCTGTATCCCTACTGCAAAGCACTGTTACCAGTTGTGTAATGAAACCCTATAATGGGAACTTTATTTGACCTATCCACTAGACGTGTGGCTCAAGAGTCACAGTCTGAAAATCCATTTCACATACAACCAAAATGTGGCTTACGATAAAAAAGATAGGCAAGTGTAGGTCTTGACAAGTGTGTATTTAAAGACAGTGAAAAACCCCAACTCAAACAAGGAAACTCATATAACTGAAGAACTAAGCATCTCCTGCTCTTAGCAAGCATGAATTTGGACTTGAAGCTTAACTGAGCTAAGTCTGATCCCATTAAAATAATCCCATTAAAATGAGAGGACATCTCACTGATTTCATTGGCCCTTCAATTATGCAGAACAAATAATAATAAATTAATATTTTTTAATATTTAGAAAACATGTTTACAGTAAAAATTATCTGGTGACAAAACAAGCAGGTGTTAACTGACAAATCTAGAAGGAATGGTAGGCTTAATACAACATTTGGGTGGAATATGCACTATTGGAATTGGTGAGAATTTTTTCATAGTCTTTAAGAAAGGTAGAATTAATGTTTTAGTGGAATTTAGGGGAACAATGGTTCCCAGAATGACCCCAAGACTGAAAAGATGAACCATTTCTTTCTGCGGGACCATAAAATTGATACTGGGGAAGGCAATGAAATTATCAGGCAGAAGCTGAAAATGTGAAAAGGAACTGGAATACATGGTAAATGATGTTCTTGGGCTGCAAAAGTAAAATGGATGCGCGTGGTACTGCCATGTCTCAGAACTTTGAGAGTCATTCAATGCATGATATTTAATACTTCAGTAAGGAGGATGTGCTTTAACTGCTGCACAGGTATATAGAGTCAATTGCTCAGTTACTTACGGCTTAGATAGTAGAAGATTAATATAGTAAGTTTGAGACCCCTGGTCTACATCCTTTTGCATACCACCAGTTAGTTTTGTGCTTTCTAAAACGCTATAGAAATATGTATGAGAATATTTTAGAGTATCTGGGACTGCAGGAAAAAGCTAGAAATATTATGCTTGGATCTTTGTAAGAGTCTGTGAAAGACATTTATTTTTTATAGAGCTTTTTAATTTTGTTTTTTTTTTTGCTTTTAAATCTGAACAAAAGCCTTAAACCTTTGTACCCGGAGAATAATTTGTATGATTTTCTCTGTTTCGCCCTCCACCCCTATGCTACAACAGCATATCCTGAACATGAAAACAACTTCATGATGTAAGTCACTAACTGCTTGTAAAAGCCCCAAATCCAGCCCATAATCCAGCCAGCTGGTGTCTTGCTTTCCAAGGAAAGAATTCAAAATGGCAGCTCAAATGACTTTGTTTCATGAGCCATCTGAACTGTGGTACGATGTCTTTGGAGACAAATGGTTTCCTGAGATTTTCATATGATCATTACACTTCAGTAAGTAATTATGAATGTAATGATATGGTGTATATATACATTTTAAATTCCAGTGTTGTCAAGGAAAATGTGCATGCATTAGTGTAACATTGTGATTTACAGTAGGGCGCTTCTATCCACATTACTGTATACCAGAGGACCAAGAGTGTCTGTCGGTTCTTATCTGTCTACTCACAGCTGTATTTAAGCAACTAATACACATTTCTATAAACAACTTAATTTATAGACGAAGTTGGCCACTGCGAAGTAAAGTTTTCCTGAAGGGCAGGAGACATGTCATTCTTCTTCATTTTAGTGGGGAGATCACAAACTTCCGGCTCCTGTTGTGCCTTTTGGTGTTCAGTACTAACCATTTTACTCTCCATAATTCTTGCGAGTCCTTTTCAATTTACAATATATTTTGTCCTTTCCTAAATATTTATTTTATTTTCATGAAACAGAAAAGTGCTTTTAGTACTTTTATTCTAGTTACCATCATTAACTCTTTGATAGACCTTCTTGATTTTAAGTAGAAACATAGCGGAATTTGACTTACATTTCTTTTTCTGTTTTGGAATCCTTAGCTGATTAAGAACTGTAGTGGTCTTGCCAAGAGTGGTTTCTTCACTCTATGCAAAAGAATGACTGAAAATTTTCTTCCAGATATGAATCTTTCTGCATTTCAGTAAGCACTTTTCACCCTGAGATTTTTTTTTTTTTTTTTTTTTTGTAAATCTGGTTCCATGTAAGGTTATACATTACGTTACTAATGCTCTGAGGCTGACTTAGTGTAACCTGTGTGACATACCTGAGTGGTTTTTAGATATTTCCCCAGAATAAATATTAGGCTGCGAGCCATGCACAGCAGTAGCTTTAATTAACATATCTGCAGTTTTTGTGATTGTTCCCTGCAGCTTGGGAACTGGTTCTGTAATTCTGCATCACAGCTACCCTCTGTGGGTATTATTATAATAATAAGAATGCCTTCCTGGTGAATTGAGAATGAGTTGGTGGCAGCAGCATTTTCAAAGAAGGAAGCATTAGCCTTCCAATCATTCCTTTCCTTTTTTCATGCAACTAAAACGTGTTAATCTTTACGACGTAAGAACTGACACACTGCATCAGGTAAGAGATACATCTACTTGATTTTTTTGTCCTGGTCAGCAGAAAAAGACTTGAAATAGAATAATACAAGAATTAGGGCATGAAAAAAATAAGAATAGGCAGAGTGTTTTTTCCTCAGTATACTGTCTCAGCTGGTGGCTTTAGGAACCTTTTGAGCTGGAAATTGCATATATATTGTAATGTTTAGAAGCCATTGAACTTACAATCAATAAAGTATTTAAAACTTTTTGGCACTCATTTTGGGGCTGAGAATTACCCCACATCCTTGAGCTCTGCAACTTAAAATGTCATATTAAGAGGTTTTCCTTTTTGTGGTTTTTAAGTCTGTTGCCTAGTAATGTCCTTAGGTGCCCATAGTTCTTCAGCTATAAGCAATAGTGAACAATAGTTCCCAATTCACGTTCTCGATAGCATTTTCAGTCTCTCACTTCTTTTTCAATAGTACATTTTCCAAACTGAAAAGTCCTGCTTGAAAGTCTGCCTTTTCTCACTGCGGCTAGTTTTGTTTGTCTTTCTTAACTGGGAGAGTAGGTTCTTTTCAAAGTATTTTTGGCAGGTCTGGAATGTTTCGTCTAGCAATTCTTCTGTGCATTTTATGCTAGAAAATAAGATAAACAGGTTTTACATATATTTTAAATTAAAATATCATAGAGAAACAGGGCTGGAAGGGATGTGAAGGTATCTTCTAGTGCATCCATAGTACTAAGTGAGTATCAATTATACCACTGTTATTTCTAAGTTTGTCTGGCTTTGTAATACCCTTATTCATGATTCATTGTCCACAGGTACTAAAAGATTTCTCTGATATCTTAACTTAGTCTCTTTTTCTGTAATTTCAGGCAGTTATTTCTTGGTTTATCCACATTGGACGTAGTGAACTGATTTTTTTTCCTCCTCCTTTGTGATGGCCTGTATCTGAAAATGCGTATCATGTTCCTTAGTTTCTCTTCTGAAAGTTGATAGACCCTGATTCTTTCAATCTTACCACAGAGGTTATGTTTTCTAGTTTTCTTATTGTCCTTGTTGCTTTTCTTTGTAGTCTCTCCAGTTTGTTCACGTCTTTGGATAAAATTGGATCCAGTTCTCCTGCTGAGTTCTTGCCAGCGCCAGAGAAAACGGATTACTACTGTATATACATCTTTCCATAGTGTGTTTTTTGCGATAACATGACTCTGTTGACTTGTCACCTTAGTGTCTTGATCCTTTTCTTTAGTAGAAAAAGACAACTTCTTAATCAGTTATTTCTCTTCCTGGATTTGTGGAGTTGATTAATTCTGCTGAAGTGTATGAGCTTGCTTTTCTCCCTATTACATATAATAATTTTTTTTCCAGTTCAGTTCTCAACTTTGGCAAGATGTCTTAAAGTTACGTTTTTGCTTTTCATACTAGTGCCATCTGCAAATTTGTAGGTTATTAATAAAAGAATTTAATATCATATGGCCCTGCAAAATGCCATTTTTTAAACATCCTTCTAATTTAACAGTGAATTGTTGGTGGCTCACTACAGTTTCCCAACTAGTTTGGCATCCGTGTTATGTTACTTTTGTTTGGATCATATTTTTCTTTAGCTTGCTTATGTGAATATCTTGAGATTTGATACCAAATATGACTGCTACTCGTGTCCTTCAACAAAGCCAATTACTCTGTCATATGAAAAAATTTGATTTGTTTGACATAACTTCTTGGGAAGTCCATACTGATTCTTCTAGCTGTTTACAAATAGTCTGAAGCAGATTACTTGTTCCAGTAAGTCTCAGAATCAAAACTGACTTATCTATAATTCTTCAGTCTTCCTTTTTTCTGTTAAGATCAAAATTATATTTGTCATTCCCTAGTTTTTTGGTATCACAACTGTTCCCCAAGAGTTCTCAAAACCACCTTTGTTTTCAACAGCACTGAGATTTTATCAGCATTTTTATTCCTAGGACAAAATTCACTATATCTAGCTAATATTAAAACACCCTAGTATTCTGTTACCTGTTGTTTTTTTCCCCCCACTAACAGTGAGATGTTTCCTTTCCCCCCGTTAGTGCTAATTGTACTAGCTATTTCATCAGTGCTAGGTAAAGAGTGATGTAAAAGATCATCAGCCTTGGCATAATCATTTAATAAATTTACAGGTGTGTCAAAGAGTAGGCTTAATAGACTTAAGCCTCACTCCTTCACTAAAGCATAGCTTTAGTAATTTTATTTGTATGTGAGTTTATTTATGACATTATTTTAAAAGTTTGTAAATGAAAGGGATAGTGCTGTCTCATCTAGTACAAAATGCTTGGACATTAAAATCAATAGGATAGGAGAGAATGCATTTTGTAATTACGATAGTTAAAGATCCCAGTGGGGTTTGATATCTACCAGCATCCAGTAACCTTAGCACAGACAGGTGGTAAAGGATGAGGGAAATATAGTTGTAGCCTCAGGCAGATACTCGGCTCACGCAGCTGTTTCATGCATTCTGGCAACATGACTCAGTTAAAATCAAATAACATTCCTTATGCCAATATTTCTTACCTGCATATGAAACCAGTTGTCTTTCATTTTGCAAAAACATGATAATTCAAAGAGCATTAAAAAATGTACTGTTTCTCACACAGAATTTATATCTTGCAGCTGCACACTAATCCAAGTGAAATGGAGTAGAGTTTCACTTTATCAGCCAATCATAACTTTAAACTGTTTTTACAATTCATCGTACAGTTTTTAAAGCCAGATTTAAGTCTGTATATGAAAAATAGTCTACTTGATGTATGAAACCATAGATTAGTCAATCTGTATTTAAAGAAATACTTCAGTAACAACAGAAAAATGACTTTAGAGAATTTACGGACTAAACTCTGCATGATACACATGGAATGCAAGTGTTATGCCATCAGTACAGTTAGGACTATGTGTGAAAGGAGTAGCTGAAATATATAGTTAAATTGCTCAAATAATCTCTGATCCTGGTACTCTTTTCCAGCTGTCATATTTAGTTTATTAGTCTGTCCCATATCCTAGCTGCTTGTTAGCCTTTTTATTTCTGAGAGCGAATATGCACTAGATGGAAGATAGAGTGGATCTCTTGTGTCTGGGTAACGCTGAACCTGTTCATTATTTTCTTAGATGGGATCATGGAAGAAGATGAACAAACAATTAAATTCCTACCTGTGAGTAGATGTGCCATGTAAAGATGCTGGGAGATTATCTTTGTCCTCCCAAGACACTGCTGAGAATTCAGTTGCATCTCTCAATTGCATTTCTCTGTTGCGAAAGTCACAACTTGGTTCTTATGCCCTATTTAATCCCCTCTTAGGGATTATTAGAATTAAAGAAATATTAAGTCCTTATATTAGGAGAAAGGGAGGAAAATCATCATAATGCGCATACTCGGCACTTCTTGTCACATGCCAATGCTCAGGTGGTGGTGAATACTCAGTCTATGGCATAGATTTGAAACTGAATTGCATATCCAGAGTAATGTTGTGTACTTCATCTTCTCTATCTGAAAGCATCAGGAGAATCATAAGATATTGATTTGGCCTTTTTGCCTAACTCAGATGAGAATTTTTTCTTGGGTCAAGATTGTGTTTTAACGGAAGAAAAGTATTAGAAAAATTTCTGTTGCCAATAATTACAATTTTATCTTTCGCACCCATATTATTTTTAATATTTTTTTTTGTTTTTCTTCAATCTTTTTATTCTATACAGGCTCAGATAAACTTGTTTTAATATGTGAAAAGGGTTTTATGTATTCTTAGAGGGTTTTGGTACTTTGGGAATTAGTCATGTGGTTGTACGATAAAAGTTACAGAAGTGACTGCACGGGTGACTGTCATGATCTCCATTTACACAACATGTTTTAAATATACTCAAACTTAGGTACACCCTCACATACTATTTTGCTAACAAACGCTAAGTATGACTTAGAAAAGACAGCTCCTAGGAATAAAAAACTATTCAAGTTTTACGCCTACTCAGTCCTTTAAAATTCTGTTTACTATGCCAGATACATTTTTTAATTGATGCCAGTTATGATATTTGTCTATTTTTGCTTCATCAAGCTGTTAAACATATTACTATTCAGCATTTTTGTATGAATAATACCTTTCCTATTTCAACTCTGTTTTTTAGAAGTAACTTCCTGCTATAACAATATTTTCTGGAAAAAAGTCAAGAAAACTTTAATACCTTAAACAGGTTTTACAAGTTAACAATTCTGCTATAATTAGTCTTCAGGCTACCTCTGGCTCCATGGATTTAAAGCTATCAGAGTTTACTGTTTTGTGAAAAATATGTTTTACTTTGTTTGGACATGCTTGTCATAAGTTTCTCAGTATATCATTATCCTATAAAACCTCCCACTGGCAGCGTCTGGAAGAAAAAAATATAGTGTAAACTATAGAAGACCTAATGGCAGCTTCCTGCCAACGTTCATTCTTGAGTCAACAACGTTTGTTTTTGTTTTTGCTTTTGTGAAAATATGTCACAATCTAGTCTTTCATAGAAGTTTGCTATTTATTTATCAGCCTAGTAGAGCATACATCCACATCTTCTACTTTCCCCTATTTTTTCTCCTTTTCATTCCATGATATCTGTGTTTCTGGTCATACCACCAGTGAGTGTTTGCACACATAAATTATACACCTAAAAACACTCATCACTAGAAAATTTACTGCTTCTAATATCTTTCTCATGAACAGTTGTGTTTATTTCTGAGTTGACTTCTCTGTTAAAGACAGCAATGCTCTTAGCTTTGGTTCAGTTCTTTGTTTTTTCAAGACTCTCGTTTTAGGTATTACAGTGTGTATGGGACCATGTGGGCTTTTAACCGTAAGCCTGTGCTGGGAATATTAAAATAGTTTTAGTTTATAAATGCAACTCTGAGTAAAAATAATAGTGGATTGCTATCTGTATTAACTATACTGCTTCCACCCTGCTGAAGCTAAGGGCATTACATGGGAGCAGATTATATCCTCCTGACAGAGGATATAATTGGCTTTTCTTTTTTCTCTTTGAAACCCTATTTTGAGAAGGCGGGGGAGGGGCAGGGCGGAAGGTTGCTGTCCTTTAAGATAAGGAGCTTGAATCTTTCCTATGTCCAGGAAACTTATGTTATTTGGTTTGGTCAATCTTTTATCTTCTGGGCCTCTTTTTGGCAGCTTAACTACTAACTCTACTTAACTAAAGTAAACTAGAGACATACTACAGATACTGTCTTGGAAAAGTAGATGCTGCTCTTTTCTCTATTTTTAAAAACTTCTTTAAACATTCTCTGCCAGTATTTTGGGTTTTTGAATACCAAATACTTGGTGCTTTTGTAGTATTACAACAGCATAGTAAGTTAATATTTGTTTTTATTTTTATTATCGAATGTTACTGTGCATTTATAGCAATGAGGGTTACTCTTTTGTAATGGCTAATTTTCCCTCCCCTTGAGGTGGAATGTTGTATAACATTACATGAAGTACCATGAGATACATCTCAGATTAAACTATATTCATAATGCAATAGAGTAGGGTACCAGTTATTCAAACAACTTGTATGACACTAAATTTGTCTGGGTGACTCAGAGTTTGTATCATGAGGAGTCACTGTCAGACAGGAAGACAAGTACAGCAAGGAAGTTTGGATAACCAGGATCATACTGTAAGTATTTAGGTTTTTTGTTGACCAAATCCATTATATGTAGAAAGGCTATATTTCTTTTTTGTTCATTTATAGAAAGTCTCTTTAGTATTACATTATCACATGAATTTACTGAACAGATGTTGTATTATAAGCCATTACTTTTGATCTTGTCACGAACAGTAGATTTGAGGTAAGTGGCACCAGCACAAAAAAGACCCCAGAATGAAAAAGCCAACTTACAAGAAGAGAATTGTTGAGCTCTAATTTTGAATAATAATTTTATTTACTCATTGTAAACAGTGTTTCTTAAAAGGAAAAAAAAGTAAACCCTTAAGTTTTATGTGCCCAGCTCTCTTCCTAGATGAGAAAATATTCAAAGCACATCTTATATATATTTGCTTACCACTGTTGTCTAATCTTTGTGTCTTTTGTCTTTGTTAGCCCAAGGAAAATGGACAGATATGATGATTTTGTATACCAGTGATTTAATTTAATTTAATTTCACTGAAATACTGTTGTTCTCAGTATCCCTTATACCAATCAAGACCAAGAAAAATCCAACTTTCAGTAAAAAATGCCTGCAATTGTCTAAGCTGTGTTGCCTAAATGAATGAGAATTATTGAAATCTCCTCTCTTCTGTGGAGATTCTGCTTTGTAGAGGTGTTTCCTGTGGAATTCATCTTAGAGAGGGGAAGGAATTTAGATGTCATTTATGTGCATATGTGTGTGCTCACTGAAGTGATTTTGAAGGTCTTACGTATGCACCACGAAACTGGAGAAATTAGATATTTGGGAATGGAAATTAGTGGTCTTCCAGACAATATTGGATCTAAAAGTGCTAAATCCTTTAATAAATAAACCTTGATTCAGACTGGAATGTCTTGGCTTGATCTTAAAGGTGATATTATGAGGGACTTCTAGCTGTTGACTAGCCTCAAAGATAATTATCTGCACATTCCAATCTTGTTCTGCCATCAGCAGTGCCTGAGGTCTAAATGGAGCAAATGTTATTTCCACTAGAAGTATATTATATTTAGACTATCCTCATTCCCAATCATTTAAAAAAATATTTGTATCTGACTGGAAATACAAAGAATAAAATAATTAAATAACTATATAACCTGCTTCTTAGAGTCCTGTGTGCTTAACACAGGAATCATAATTTCAGCCATTGTAGGCAGTTTTCTAACTATGACATTTTATGTTGTTAGCACACAGTTATATTGTTGGTGTTACTCTTTTCGTTAGGCTGTGGATGAAAGAGTAAGTTTTGCTTTGCTGAACATTTTGGAGGTGAGATCTCTTAAAACACATCAATACAATGTTGAGGATTTTGCTCATAATACAGATCAGATGCTCAACAAATTTCATTTACTGTATCATGTACTGGAGCTAATTTGAAAGACTGAATAGCCCATCTGAAATAGTATATATGTAATTTAAGTATTAGAGAGTCATGTTTCTATATCGAGCACCTTGAAACAGTTAGAAATGCTCTTCTGCCTTAAAAAACTGCCTACTGAATTCATAGTACATAACTGCTTACTTAATACATGATAGAATCATAGAATTTTTTGTTTGTTTGTTTCATAAGTTTTACCTGCACAAGTAAAATAGAAATTTGATTCTTTAAAGGACTTAACTGCTGGGTATAGCAGAGACTTCCATAATAAAGTTTGTCTGTGGGACAAAAGCCTGTACAAAGTTGAGAAAGAAAGAAAGCATTAATTTATAACATGCTGTGTAAATATGTATGTTTGTAAACACACTCTAATATAGTTTTAATGTATCCTCACTTGTGGGATTGTATGTTTCTTGGATAGGGACTCTAGATATTAAAAAATAATTCAAATGTACCACTTAATAAGGACATAGTCATCTCTGTCCTTTGAAACCAAACCTGTCTTTGGACCAGATGGACTCAAGAATAATAAAAGATATGTCTTGATGAGAACTATTATACAGACTATGAACAGTGGCAAGGGTGTTAGTTTACATGAAAGGTCAAGCAGATCCAAAATACAGTTCTCATGAAGGCCAGTTTAAGCCTCCCAGCTCTAAGTTTTGTAAGTCCTGTCACTTAGCTTGTCGTCTTAATGCCCATATATTTTGCCTGGAAATAGAGTGAATAATACCAGCTTGTAGATCTGCATGTTTTCTGTTTATACTCTCCTGCATTTTGCCTCATATGGGAAGAGGCTTGAGACACTAAGAAGGAAAACAAACTTTTAGCTGAGGAATAAAAGGCACCTTATGTTAGTTAAAGATTCTGTTACTACTTTTCCTTTTTTCATCTGGTGAGAAATATTATTGTTCTCATCAAACTTTGCCTAAAAAAGTATTTATAGCTGTATAAAAGGCTTTTATATGAGTGCCCATTGCTTTGGTATCTAAATAATGTTCATATAAGAACAGTTACAATAGTAAAATCTTCAGTAAATTCCATAGAGCAATTATTATGGCTGCCCAGTTCAGGCCAAGGCTTTATAGTACAGTTTGTCTTAGTTTTCTTATTATAAACTTATTATTACTTTATCTATACAGAAACTTTGTTCATACTACCTGTAAATAGAATTCCCGCATCTAATGAGGCTGCCTTTCATAAGGATTGCTGTTGTACTGTAATGTGAAGTGCAATTTAGGAAGCATGAAAGCTCTATCTAAATGTTGACAGCTGCTGTTCTTCAATATTTATTCTAGCAGATGGCAAAAACTGCTTGTAATCACTAAATGAGAAAAGCTGCCTTATCCCAGTTGTTGAGCATATAACCCACATAAAGGCTGAGCAATAACTACTTGGAAATAGTTGGGAAATCAATTAACTTCTGTGGGGAAGATCTGTTAGAATATTTCAACTGTCACATCTTTGGGCTGAGAAGATAAAAAGGCAAAGACAGTTAAGTGACTACTGAGCAGAATTTGGAACTGAAGCACTCCAAGAATAATATGGAGAAATGTTCCAATATGACCTAGATCAGCAGGTTGGGAGAATGAAGTGGAAGAGGGAGAGTTGGTTCAGCAAATTCTGGGAGCTTGGTAAAGAGGCAGCTCTATTTATTATGATACCTATTCCATCAGGAGCCAAAAGGGACTAGAATGGACATAGAGAATTGAATTGCAGAGCATCATAGTAGGGGGAGTACTCATGGACAGTTAGGAGAGGGAAGAAGCAACTGAATTCATAGAACAGAGAGCTAAGCACCATTTTCTATTGCCTTTTTCTATTATTTTCTTGTACCTGGTAGATGTTGGGATAATATAAGTACTCTGGAATAGCATAGTGGTAAGGTGAATAGGGGTATAAGTATGACCATCTTCTCCTCCTCCCCTTTTTCAGTCTAGCGAAACAAAATCTATCACTCAGTAGAAATGTATTGCCAAATGCATATTTGGCTGGTATATCATTAACTGCATGAGGGGAGACAAACAAAAAGTCTAGGTGCTGGGACTTGGAGTTACAGTATTTTCATTTTTATACTTGGGCCAAACTCTTACAAACTGATGTGACAGAATTGAAATCTTTGTTTTTGTTGTAGGTGATGCAATAGTTTAAGTGACAGCTGTTTTTCTTCATCTGGGCATCCTCACTAAACCTTGTTTTGGTTCACTGATAGTCAGACAATGTAGTTTTGTTGCTTGGAAAAGAGCAAGTTCTGTAATTCAGCATCTTTTTTTTTCCCAATAGTGTTTTTATTCATTGTTAACTGCTGCTGTATTTCACAAAGAGATGATTTTTTCAGGCGCTAACTTGGAGTAAAACCATTGTTATAAAGGCTCTTTACTTCCTCTTCCTTCCTTCAGATAGTGATTGAGGAAAATTTTGCAGTTTCAGAAGGACAGAATTTCTTGGGCTATCTTCCTGCCCTTGTCAGTGTTCTCTCCCCAATCTGATTTTCTTCTCCCATCTCTGTAATCATAGCGAGCCATTCCTACCAAGTTTCTTTTCTGCATACTCTGTGTGTGTATAATTCTGCACATTCTGTTACTTTGCAACTTTGCTCTGCAGTATTGCATACTGTCTGTGCAATTACGTGTAAGGATCTGTTTAGTTGCTGCATAGTTTCCTCCTGAGCTAGTGTGCCTGCAGCATTGTGGAGGCATCTGTGGGCTCTGTTACTGCCTTCTCGGCTTCTGCTAAGTGCCGGCAGCCCTGCTCTCAGAGGCAACAGGCTGTGCAACCACCCTCACATCTGGCTCCCTTTTTGCACAAGTAGTATTTCCTGAGACTGTTGTTGAGTTCAGTTCAGCATCCTGCTCTTCCAGCACTTCTTCTTCCTCCCAGAGGGAATTTCTCTTTAGTATGTTGATTGAGGGGAAGCACTGTGATCTGTGACTGATTTATCCAGTAAGCTTATTACTGTGTAGTAGGTGTGGGGATAGTTTCATGAACAGGGAACTACTATTTGAGCAAGATTTCTATTTAGCGCTCTGAAAATTTGACATGCTGTTTGTAAACTGTTTGCTGACAAATTCTGGGTCGATATTTTTGCCCCATCATATGATCATTCCTAGCTTATCGTGTGTTAATAATGGAGTCCAGTTGTCAGACATTTTGTTGTCCCCCGCAGGCCTCCTCTGACTGTCCTATGGGCTATCCTATCCTGGACAGGCTCTTAAGCACTTCAGTTCTGTTCCTATTGACTGGTCTCTTCCTGAAGTGACCCTCCAAAGCAGTTTTTAATTACTATTTTTGTAAGAAAGCTTTCCTTCTAAGGAACCTTTTTCCCCAGAAAAGTACCCGAAATGACACAAAATATGTAACCTTTATTTTTAGGGCTTCAGTGCAGCTTATTTGACCTATGACAGAGCCCATATTGGTAAACTTGTGTTGCTTATGTTTGCACCATATCTGAAACAGTTAACTCAGTCAACTGTTTGTAGTCCTGCTCCATGTGTTCTCCTGTACTTCACCCATGGCTCTGGGTAAATTTGAGTAAGGATGTAACTACCAATTGCTATACCAAGTATTAAAATTTTTCTTGATAAGAGTGATCTGCAAATGGGTGTGCCAGAGCCAGAACTTGACTTTTTAATGTACAGGTGTACCATAACTTTTCTTAAGGTTATTTATATAGTTGATATTGCATTATATACAATAGGAATTAATTTTAGTTTTTAAGCATGTAGCATGTCTATGCCACTGTGACTTCTGTAGGTGTGCGAAGCCAATAAAATATTGCATAAATAATTTTATATTAAAAATGCCATAGAATTAAGTAAACAGGGAAAGATGATCTGCATTAAGAAAAGAGCACAGATACAGCTTCCTTGCGCACTCAGTACTCACATGAACACTAGGTTAAAAGTCACAGTACTAAAGATGGTATCAAATTTCTTTGGTGCAGAAACTATACCTTGTTACCAGTTGCAGGAATCTTATTTATCTTGCTGCATATTAATATTATTTAGCTTGTGTCAAAACTAGATAGGAAACTGTATTTTCTGAGATTTCTCACATAAAACTATCCAAGTATTTTCATGCAATAACGTTTTCACTTTAATAAATCTTACTTGCTATTTCACAATATGTAAGCACATTGTAGCGTGTGAAGAAACTCTTATGTACATAAACTACCTGTTTGCAGTAAGACTTTACACATACCATGTGAATCTCTGCTGCCTTTGGAAATATTCTAAGGAAGAAGCATTTCTAATTTTAATAATATATTGGGATTATGGATTAAAAGCAGTGGGGAAGTAGCTTTGTGCAGTGTAACCTACAAGTGTGCTAAGAATCAACTTTTGGCAAGAAAACTCCCAATTTGCCCTCTCTCCCCGAAGTTGACCTGGTGGATGAAATAGTAGATGTGTGTATGATTCTAGGCATGCCTTCTCCAAAGATCAACATTTGTACACACTTTAGTCACCTTTTATACGCAGTGCTATTGACATTAACCAGAGAGGCCAGTCTGACAGCGCTGTACTTTAACACCAGCTAAAGAGTTGCTCTGCTCTACTTGCATGGTTTATCTAAAAAGACTCAACACTGAAATCACACAGCGTAATTGTTTTCAGTCTATAAGAGTTCTCTTCCAGATACAATATCCTGTAGAACAATTGAGTGTCCTACTGAAATCAACGTATGTTCAATAGCTAATTCAATTACATAATTTTGTATACTTCTGAAAACATTAGGTTGAGCTCTGTAATTTATCAATGTATTATATTTAAATCTGCTTTCATTTGCACAACTATAAAACACCTTTAATGCTACTCTTGAAATTAGGTTTGCACAGTATCAAACAAGTGTAAGTTAAAGCAGAAATGAGCCCACCAGCTGTTCAAAATAATCACAGACTTGCTCAAATGAAGCTCAATGGGAAAGGAGAAAAAAAAATAAGATATGACAACAAAATAATTAATTTTTAAACTAAATGAAAAAAATTAAAAAGATGCTACTTTTTTTGTAAGAAGCGGAATTGCACAATTGCGCAGGTACTTGGTCTTGTTTCCATTACAGTGCATGTCTGGATGACTTCTAGAGTTGAATGAGGCTAACAGTGAGTTAGGCCTTGTCAGTGTGAAGTTTACCTTGGACAAAGAACATTTGTTGACTGATTCTTGCAACACTTTGAATACTGTATCTTTATTGACATGGTCTGAGGTGGTTTTTTTCCTAATTTATACAGCATTGCAAAATCAGAATGTGATATTAATTACTCCATCATATAACTGTATTTTGCTGCTAATGAAAGAGCTTTTATTTGGGGTAAAACATTCCAGTTGTATCTGCGAGGAGTATTCTGCCATTTTGCCCATCCTTTTCAGTTTTGCAGGAGGTTACATTCACATTTTGACACTGGGTTGTCATACAGTGTTTTCTAGTTGAAACTAATTGAGAATACTATAACTGGAGGCCAGTTGTGTTTCACAAGATGAAGTGTTTAAATAGATGACAGTATTCCTGGGACTGCAGTGGGAGCATCATTTTTGTTTGCTTTTGAGAATACGTTTTTTTTCATCTATTTAGAAACATGACCCTAGAGCACAAAGGTTAACATTATTTATACATTTTCGTTGGATTTAACTGAAACTATATATGTATATAAAAAAACCCCGTTTTTGTTGTTGCTTTTGGTTGTTGTTTTGGTTTGGCTTTTTAAACTGATTATTATTCTATTTAACTGATTATTACCAATATTTTCCAAAATTATTTAATTATGTTTTTCAATTATAGGTGAAATCACTATATTAATTGGAAGACCAGATAATGAATCCAAGAATTATGTTATTGTGGTCCTATATTTTATTGAATTATTGAGGTTTAGAATAAAAGGTGATGGAAGTTCTAACTGCCAGTATCAAGAAAGTTAATAATCTTAATAGTCTTGCAAAATCTTCAATAAAGACTGTTACTTTATTAATTCTGCCTCTTAGGATATATATTTCTTTTAATCTATGGGAATCTGCTAAATTCTAGAATATTTTTATCTACAGATGGACATATATCTCTTATCATAACACCATGCTAATATAAATTAACATGACCAGTAGCCACCATGGGACAGCCAGCAAGGAAATACTAAGGAAACTAAAGTACCTTCTCTCCCTGACTGTGGTCCCTACAAGTCTAGATGGGAAATATGTGCTATATCTATACTGTCTCTCTTCTTTATCTGAATAAAACTAAATCTCAGGTATTATTAACATAGCACTTAGCAAAAGAATTAAAATATTTTAAATCCTACTTTCTTTAATAAAGTAATCTCAGTAAGGTTTCTGATTTCAAATTCTGCAGCATGGCATCCCATTTGATAATTGTGCTGTTGTGTTCCTATGGAGATGGCAAGCCATTTCATGAGGATTGCTATTTCAGTGCTTCTGGTAATTTGTGTTATACTACCGCTGCATTGCTGGTTAATTTCATTGGGCCGTACTTGCCTAGTCTATTATGATTTAAAAAAAAAACAAACAAAACAACCCCAAGTTGAAAATGAACCATTATCCTGGATTTTATAAATGTTCTACTTAACTTTCTGTCAAATCCTTCACTTTCAATGTTTATTTTAAAGCTTATAGACATTCTAGAGTATGGTTACTTTTTTCTTCTCTGTCAATATCCAAAATTGTGAGAGACAACATGTGTCTAATTTCTTCATTTGGAAAGGTTGAGGAACATCAGCCTCCGTAGCGATACTGGTTTTGTTAGACCTGTTTCCTGGGTTTAAAAGCTGTGATGGAAGAAGTCAGAGGTGAGAAATTTGGCTAGGGATGACAAATGGGATGGGAAGAGAGTGGAGGGAAGGGTGACAAAGAGTTTATTTCCATGTCTTGCAAAGCTCAGTATGACACTTTGCTACGTCTGTTTGCTTTTGTGAAAAACACTTTTGTAATGAAACTGTTTAGGCAGTTGTACACTGGAGAAATTCCCATTAGAAACAGAAAGAAACAAGGTATTTACAAACCATATTGCAGGACAGTGTTGGCAATTTTAAGAGCAGTAGGTGCACATGACTGGTATTGGACCTCCTATAGGTGTGCAGTTGAATCAGTCATGAGATAGAGTGGTTCTCTGTGTGGCCAGCAGCCTCTGGCACAGGATCCTGGGATGCCTGGCACTCATCCTTCACTATGCAAAGCATAAGCAATCCATTAGTGTAAAAAGCTGAAGTCTCCACCCTGTGAGTCAGAAGAGCTGGTAAGTGGATATTTGTGTGTACAAATCCAGTTTTTATCTGTTTTCCCTCATCTCTGTGAATGTGTTATCTATGTTCTTTTAGTCCAGTGACAGAATAAACTTGTAGGAAAGCCACAAAGAGAAACTTTAAGGAATATAGTCTTTCCTTTTTTTCCAATCTCATGCTTAATCATGGGGAAAAAACCCAAATACAGTTTTTATTAAATTAATCTTCACAGAACTGGAGATAACTGAAATTTATATAGTGTGTAACTTGGCAAAAAAAAGAGAAAAAAAACCCCAAAACATTTCCTTAGCAAGTGGGAAAAAAAGAAAGCACCTTTGAAAACAACTGGATGGATTTTTACACTGACTGACTTCTTATTATAAAAATGCAGCTGACATAAACCTGTACTGGATGAATGTAATAGTTTGTCAAACCTTCTTTTTTTGTTATTATCTATAATGGTTGTATTAAAGAAAAGTGAAGAATCTATTAAGTAAATAGTGGGATTTACTTATTTTATTTTACTATGTAAAATTCATAAATGATCTGTGTGTACTAACACAAGATTAGGTTTTAAATTAAAGTAGGTATGGAGTTTCTGTATAGCTACTGATGCTTGAAAAAGTCAGTTAGGGAAATCCAAAACTGTTGTATTTATCACTAATATCATTGCTAAAATGAAGTGCCAACCCTTTAAAGATAGTAATACTAATAATACTAACCTTGATTGCTGGAAAGTTGCCAGCTCTTCGTCATCCTGCAGAAATATATTATACTTGAACTGAGAAAACATGTAATTGTCCCTCCCCCTCCTTATTCCCACAAACTGGAACAGTATTATGTTAGCATGAGTTGTGCTGAGCCGAATCCAATCTGGAATTAAGAATGCTCCAGGGCATTTTTAATAAACTGTCATTCATTTGAACTCTAACCTTCTTTAATTTGCAGAATCTGGTAACGCAGATGTATACTTCAGCCGCATTCATTTCTTTTTCTTTCCTTATCTTGGTGTGAAACACTGCTGATAGGACTTGAAAATGTGAAGCTGTGGAAGAAGTAGAAAGTGTTCATTTAAAATAGACTCAAAACTAAGAAAGAATTATAATAGTTTAGTTTGCTGGCTTTCTGCCATTCTGAAATGTAAACTTAATTTAATAAAATCCTTGAAGTGCTGAGGTCAGTTAGGCTTTCTGAAAGTATGAAAAAAAAAGGCTTTTATTAGAAAATGCAAAGGATAAAATGAGGCCGTTGTCTTGCAGAGGGGAAGAAAACCCAGTTAATAATGTATTCAGGGGATAGAGTACTTACTAGCAAAGAACTTCGTATTCGATAAGGTTCTCACAGAAAACTCTTTCAAAACATGAATTCTTACTAATTCTTTAGCTGGTGTCTAAAATGGCAAAGTTTGTGGTTAGAAGTAGTTAGACTAAGAGATACAGCGGGGAAAAAATGAGCAGGCTTTCAGGCAGTAACTGTCTTGCCAGGCTGGGCAGGAGCCGCCCCTCAGCAGCCTCCAGGGAGTTCGAGATGTCAGCTTCAGCCTTCCCAAAAGGTGTCGCTGCGAGGCAGAGATGCCGCGGGAGGGGCCGCGCCGGCGTCAGCGGCCCGGGGAAAGCATCGGCATTGCTCGCGCGGTGACAGTGCCTGCCCTAGCTTCAGCACGTGAAGGCCTTTAAAATGCTGCTTGGATTTCAGAATGTGTTACTGATCGACATCAATTACTCTGAGAGACTTTTCTGTATTTCTGCGTAAATAAAGGTCTTAAGGATGCATGTGTGATGATTAAGGTAGAATAGATGCTTCAGTTTGGGAGGAAGATGGCTGGATGGTAACAAATACGGTCATGAATACAAACTTAATCTTGATCCTTGGTACAATGATAAGAAAAGTATGTAAATGTGTTACTTGGTCATTATTGAACTGATACTTCAATAGGGGACTCAATTCAATATCTGGAGAGTGGAAAAACTAAGAAGAAACTGGAAGGCAGGACCATACCAGTGCTTTGGAGAGGAAAGGACTCCTGGACGCACATTATTCTCTAGATGAAGTGCCCCTAAATGCAGCAAAAGAAGCATTTGACATAGGTCAGAAAGCTAAAATTTTGCACTAGTAGTACTGGATTTGTTTCTACTTCTTACAGTAGGACTACGAGGTAGTAAATCAACATTAACCCCTAATTTTTCTCCTGCTATCATTTTAATTCTGGTATCAAAGAAGAGAACATGTGCTTACATTAAGAATTTGGTTTATGTTTTACAATGCTTTTTTCCCCATAGACTTTTATATCTAGATAATACTGTCTTCAGTGTTTAAAGTTAATTTTCCATTGTAATATATCTGCCACACCTATATAATAAACATGCTAAGATGATTGTGTGTGCAACTTCAACATTCACACATTTACATTTGATAGTAGTTGATTAAAAAAAAAAAAAATCAGTTTCTTCTGCACATGCCTGCCAGTTAAATTCTGCTGTAGGTGTTGGTGAGACAGTTAACTAGGAAAACATACAACTCTGAACTTGGGTCATATTCAAAAAATGAAGGAAGAACTAGCTGGCAAATATTGTGTTGAAAGTGTAAATGAAGGTATAACTTTCAAGTCTACACGTGTTAACGATTTGTGGTTTGAAAAAGTTTTCATATTTAAATTTTTAAAAGTTTTTTCCCTCTCTTTTAAACTTTGATCTCTTTTGTCTGGTAATGTAAGAGTATGTTATTAATATACATTAACAAATCCACAGCTTTGTTTTCCACAAGTCTTTAATTCCTTTAAATGTTTTAAAATGTAACTGATGTGATATATCAGAACTTAGGTGAGCATTCAGTCAGTCAACAGGTTGGGTACTAAATTCAGCTGAACCTGTAGGAAAAGGGCGGCAATGATACTAAACATACAGAAGTGCTACTGTTCTGCCTTTTCATGTTCTCATCTGCCAAACAAATCTGCAAGTGTGGAGTGACTTGGTGTTTGAAGATACTGTCTCGAAGCAAGAGTCTGTGTGAATGAATGACTTTGCAGTCTTGAATCCTTACTACTGTTTCCTGATTAATGTCTGTTGCCTGGAATTAACTAACAGGCTGGAGGCTCAACAGAAACTATATGCAGTTTTTAAAAAACACAAGGACGAGCCTAAGAAATAATCTAGGAAAACAGGGAGAAATATCATATTATGTTTTAGTAGTTGAGGCTTGTCCTTGTTGGAGACAGCATGGGTTTGTGTTCTTGTACTAAAACAGAAGGTATCTGGTGTTATATTAGAAATTGAGTATATTTTAAAAGAAATACGATTTTTTTTTTTTTTAATTTTTTTTTCCCCAGGGATTTAAGTGCAAATCCAGCTTTCCTCCCACCCCCCCCAAGTATATTTTCTCTTTGATGTTTCTACTGTGAAAGTTCACTAGATAGTAATTTTACAAAGATATCTAAAGCCTTTCTTCATGGTTTGCTTTAGTGGAATCTTGCACCTGCACAGACTCTACTGCACAATTTGCATTCCTTGCAAATTTATATCAGTACTACACTGGTTTTACTTTCTGAGTGGAAGGTTGAACATCAGTAGTTTCAATGCTATTGGTAATTCTGATTCTGCATTCACGAAATATAACTTCTTACGCACTGAACACAGACGTGTTCTAGTATTCCGTTGATCTTCTTAGGGCTGGAAGGAGGATCCGGGGAACTACAGGCCGGTCAGCCTGACCTCAGTGCTGGGGAAGATTATGGAGTGGTTCATCTTGAGGGCGCTC
>NW_009228953.1:0-334 GCF_000690835.1 Fulmarus glacialis | reverse complement strand
GAGCCCAGAGAGTTGTGGTGAATGGAGTTAAATCCAGTTGGCGGCCGGTCACGAGCGCTGTTCCCCAGGGCTCAGTTTTGGGGCCGGTCCTGTTCAATATCTTTATCAACGACCTGGATGAGGGGATCGAGTGCTCCCTCAGCAAGTTTGCAGACGACACCAAGTTGGGCGGGAGTGTTGATCTGCTTGAGGGTAGGAAGGCTCTGCAGAGGGACCTGGACAGGCTGGATCAATCGGCTGAGACCAGCTGTATGAGGTTCAGCAAGGCCAAGTGCCTGGTCCTGCTTTTGGGTCACAACTACCTGCAGGCTTGGGGAAGAGTGGCTAGAAAGCT
>NW_009228952.1:73789-82738 GCF_000690835.1 Fulmarus glacialis | reverse complement strand
CGCTTGTCTTTTTCCCTTCTTTTTCTTTCCCCTTCTCTCTCTTCCCCCGCCCCCCCTTTAATTTCCCCTCTTCTTTCTCTCTTTTCTTTCACTTTGCTTCTTCTCTTCCCTTTTCTTTCTCTTTTCTTTTCTTTCTCTTCTCTTTCTCTTCTCTTTCTCTTCTTTCTCTTTTCTTTTCTTTTTTCTTTTTTCTTTTTTCTTTTTTCTTTTTTCTTTTTTTTCTATTCTTTCTCTTCTCTTTTCTTTTTTCTCTTTTCTTTTTTCTCTTTTCTTTCTTTTCTTTCTCATTCTCTTTTCTCTTTATCGTCTCTCTTGTCTTTCACTTTTTTCTGTCACTTTTTTCATTTTTCTTTCACTTTTTCCTCTCCTCTCCTTCACTTTTTCCTCTCCTCTCCTCTAATTGTTCCCTTGCTAAAACCCAAAGACAGAATTACAAATGCTGCTTTGGCATTGCGGTTTATGGCATTCTTCAGGGGTGTTTTCTTCTGCACAGTATGTTCTGTATCTTCCTTTTGGATCGTGATCTCTGCAAAAAAGAAAATATTCCTTCTCTATTAAGAGCAGAGAAGCATGGAAAAATTGCGAAGTGTAAGGAACATACAATGCTTCTTCCCTTTCTCAACATCCATAGAATTACTCTTAAGCCAAACCAAAAAGTCTCAGGCTTAGAGATCACTAGAGTAAAGTTACATTTTGCAAGACAAAAACTTAAAAAAATAATTGGTGACCAATTCTGTGTCATAGACTGTAAAAACAGGCACAATATTTTGCTAGGGAAAAGCAGAGGCGTTCGGGTTCGTTACTGTATGGAATATAAAATTAGCTTTATTTACATTTATTTCTTTCCTCCTGCTTTGCGGAGAGCAAACTTAGCTATTAAAACTCTTGATATGTTTGTTTTTCAAAAAGAATAAATAGCACGAATAAAGAAAACATTGAGGGGGAGAATAGATGTGATGTACAGTGATGATGTTGCTTTTTTTTACGTTTTAATTTCAGGGTGGGAGCACTGGAGCTGTGTTGGATGGGAAATATTCATGCAATGAAAGGCTGCATTTGAATGCAGCTTTTTTGTTTACATTTTCAGCAAAACCAAGATGACACAGCTGGGCATGTTCAAAGTGGAATAAAAATAGGAATGAATAAATAAATAGTAGTAAAGAATAGTAGTAAATAAAAACGAAACCAAGCGAGCGGCGTGCTGAGCCTTGCGGAAGGCGCCCTCCACCTGCCTAAGCGGCGTCGGTCTGGGAAGGTGGCGCGAGCCGACGGCCGGGGAAGGAGCGAGGGTGGTTGGGTGCTGCGGGGAAGCCAAGGGAAGAGGCTGGTGGGGCAGGAGCGGAGCTTGGCTCCTCCACTGCGAGCTCTTCCTCCCGCACTGCAGCCCCATGGCTTTGAGCTGCCCAGGTAGCTTTGTGCTGCTGAGAGCTGAGTATTTTTCTTGCATGTTTTGGGGTGTAATGTTTAGTTGGGAAGGGGAAATTTTGGCTGCCTGTGCCAAATGTCATGTGGAAACCTCCTGCCTGCAGGCAGAGGAAGAGGAGGGTGGGCAAACCAGGGAGGCTGCCAAGGGGGCTGGGAGCTATAAGAGAAGAAGAGGCTGGGAGACCTGGAAGTGGCAGGCAGACAGAGATAGATAGCAATTAGGATCTAGAAGCAGACCGGGCGATAAGGAGTCACTGAAGATTTACTGTATGTGTATGGACAGAAAGAAAGAGCGAGTACATTGGGAGCAGAGAGGGAGGTGTGTACGCACAGTAAATCTCCGGCGATGCCGTATCTCTGGCTGCTTCTGCATCCTAATTGCTATCTCCTTGGCTGCTGCTTTCTGGCCTCCAGCCACTTTCTCTCCATTTCCCTTCCTACCTCCAATGCCACCTTCGTGAGCCAGGATTAGGCCCCCTGTATGCTTACGGCTGGGCAGGGTGCTGCTCTCCCGGCATGGGCTGGAGCGGTTTGCCTAAGCCTGCTGTGATTTATGCTCTGCTTTCCGGGGCTTCCAGTGAAAGCTGGGAAGCAGAGAGGAGCTGTAAATGCCATGTGCTTGCTCCTTGTGCTAGGACTTTGGGGCACAGCTAGGTGACCTGCACAGCTCGGCTACCCTGGGGTGTTTTTCTTACAAACTGTGGGACCCCTTCGCACCAGCTAACCAGGAATCAGGCAATTATGTTTGTAATGGGGGAATTAAAGAGGTGTTTCCAATCATCACCCTGGAGATGAAAGGCAGCCCCTCCAGCTCGTGCTGTCCATGACAGCAATGATCTTTGCAGTCTCAAGAGAGTTTGGTCACTGCCACCACTCTTAAATTTACTTTTAGGATCCTTTTCTTCACCCAGTAACAACCTGGAAATGTCTGAGTCTTTTGGAAGATCTTTCCTCTCCTTGTCAACATTCATATCCACGTAGTTTCACGTGTGATTTTTCTTGGGTCAAATTCTATTTGCTTTAGCAACGTGAGTAGCCCCAAGGACCCTCTCACAAGGAGGATTTACCTCTTTAGGTCAAAAGGATGGTGGTATCTGCAGTATTGCACTGAACCTTGTGTGGCTTTAACTTTTAAGGATTTTTTCCCTGGCAGACAGGAATAAATGCCTCTTTGAAGTGGAGTATCTTATTCTTTCATGCATCTTAGAGGTCATCTCCTGATTTGTTCAAACTCATATCAGTATACCAGTAATGCTTAATTAGAATAGTTTTATATCAAGTAAATATTTTCTTAAATGCGTAATTGATTGTGTAGAGAAGGAAGAACTGCAGGAATGGAAATCATACATCATTTCATTATTAATGGCAATGTCTAAATAAAATGCAGACCTTGTCATATTTAATGGATGGCTGAGTCCATTCTGCTTTAAAACGCAAACTGTTTTTTTTTTAAAGGTGCCTGCATAATTTCAGCCATTTTAGGAATTAAATATTTCCATAACTGAGTTTAAGTTTGTAGGACCTAAACTAGGTTCTCTTAGAGCAAACCAGTAAGGAGATGGTCTTGGCCATAGGGTTGAAAGTTAATATTCTCTTAAAAAGATTTTTTTCCCAGGATAAATTAATTTAGGGATTTTCTTACAAAATGCATAACACCTAATGAAGGTTTTATTTTTGTATTGTATATAAAATCGAAGCTGGTGGAGCTCTGCAGATTTACACTCACTGTGGCCGTGGTCCATAATGTTACCAAAGGGCAAATTCTGTTTCTTGTCATTTTATTAATGGTGAGGGTTGACGAGTGATACGTGCAGCACAAGTCAACCTACTCTGGCCATGAAGAGCCTGGGATCAGACAAAAGATAGAAGGAAGATGTGGTATATGAGCAGGAAGATGTGGTATATGAGCAGTCCCTTAACAATGGATTTAAGCATTAGAGGGAGGCAAGCAGGGGATGGGTTATAAAATGAAGACCAGATCTGCTACTTGCTCAGTCCCTCAGCTTCTGGCTTCCGTGGGAGTGGGGCCACCTGGGGCTGTGTCACGTTTGCTCCACAAGTAGAAACCTTGAGGGGTTTCCTCTGCATGGCAGTCTGTATTGCAGAGCAAAGCTTGTTCACTGGAGAAATGGTCTCCAATGGACTGAGGTGGGATAGGTGCACGGCTCCGTCTCCCGGGTGCAGTCCCACTGAGCTCCCGTGGAGAAGGGTTTCCTGAGGTGGTTGCTGGAGGCACAACACATTTTCTTGCCCCTCTTGTGCCTTGTCTTATGGACCAGATCCATCAGGGTGGCATTAGAAGCTCCTTTCAGCAGAGCTTCCAGACTTTGTCTCAACACCTTGCAAAGCTAGAGAAATTTGTCATATTATCCGCTGTGTGAATGCCAGTAACAACCACATGTTCCCATGACACGTACAGGTGCCAGACCTGGCACGGGCTAATTTTCTTCTGGCAGGATCACTCGGTCTGTATCATGGCAGTGCCAGTGTCTGAGTAATGCGAGTGATGCAAAGTGTCCTTGCTTGGAGCCGCTGCCTGTGGTTCAGGTGACTCCCAGCACCCATGCACGGTTCCCGACAGCGATGGTGGGAAGGCTGGAAGAGGAGAGCAGGGTGACTGCAGGTGAAGCGCAATGGGGGGAAGGAGAATGACTGAACTTGAAGCATCTTGGCAGCCCTGGGCACATGTTACAGCTGGTGCTTGCAAAAGGATGTCAGGGATTTTGTTCTCCAGCGTTTGGCAGAGTTGTTGTGTCTTCCTTGCCCAGCACAGACCACAGAGGCTTTAGATCTGAGCTGTGGAGAACTCCCGCTCTTCTCATCTCTAAATCTTTAAAATATTGCAAATAGTTCATTTGTTTTAAAGCTTTAAACTCAAGCCTTTGATGTTGCTTTTAGGAAGTTAAATAATAAAGCACAGTGTTCTCCAAACGAGGGCTTTTGTCAGAAAACCTTGCTTTACAATGAAAAGAAGGAAAACATAAATAAATGATACTCAAATATTTATAAAGGCATTCAGCAGATCAAAATGTTTCATTCTGCCTTTATATTGTTACTTCGTGTCTCCCTGTCTGAGGCTATTTTTTTGTTTAAACCAAGCAATGCAGAATATATTTTGCTTCTTATATCATTAATTTGCAGTGTTTTACTGAGTCCTTTCTCACAGGGACATCAATAGGGCATTCAAGGGATACGTATGTAAATGTATGAAAGTTATTGCTTTGGCTGTCAGTTTTGTGCCTCGCTGCTACGGATGGTGGGGCTGAGCTCAAAGCAGGAGATACGAGGCTGCTCCAATGATAATATTAGTGTCCGCACGCTGATTGAGCCCTGTCTTTGTGTATTTCTGTTCGGGCATTGCATGTGTGAGAGATGCTCCTGCCCCTGACGTGTTATGTGCCGCTGCCTCCTCCTGCCCAGGGAATATGGGATTCCCTGCTCCCATCAGTGGCATATCCCTGTCTCCAGCTCCTCTGAATCCAACGGCAGGAATACATCCTCATCCCATTGCTGTGGCAGGGAGATTGCTGGCCTCCTGTCTGCTTTTGCCCCTAAAATCCCTCTGGACCGATGGGGCAGTGTGGTAGGGAAAACTGCTCAGGACCCAAGGAAGATGGAGTCTCTAGAGACAGAAATTCCAGGAGCTCTTTAGGAGTCATGTGGTTTTTATCCAAATAAATAGTTGGCATCACTTCTGCCAGCATCTGAGCTCCTTCAGGTCCTTGTCTCTCCATGTTGTCCATGTACTGTATTGCCATCAGTAAGGTCCAGTCATGGTGTCACTGTCTGGAGGAAAATACTTTATGTCAAAAGGATCTTGGCCAGGTCCTTGAAACTCCGTTACGGTATCAATATGTGCTGCTAAACAGGAGAGGGAAATATTTTGGCACCCTGAGCCTGCACTGGGGTTTCTACGTGCAAGGTGTGCTTTGGAAAAACACGATGAAGTAATAAACCCAATGCATTTTACAAGAAAAACAAGAGTCATTGTTCACATTTATAATTTGCCTGGCTGGGGGCAGGGACTGAGAAAAGCGTCCTGTGGTTATCTCTGGGGACTTTGAAGAGGTTTTCAGATGTGGTTCTGAATCCATAGCATTCATTACTTCCTGCGACACATGTGACCTCTCTCAAATTTTTTTTCTTCTTTAAATATAAATAAGGTTTATTTATTTATTTAAGTATTAGCCAAGTTCTGTATTGTAGGTTAGTAAAAAACCCCACAATCAGTACTTGCTATTGAGCAACATTAATTCCACTAAGTCCTAAGCCTGAGTGAGTTGTAGCTTTTGCTCCTGGAAACTCAAGGATTCCTGGGATTCTCACTGGACAATGAGATTATCTATTTTTTTGAGGCTTTGAATTTAACATATTAATTTTCTGCTCCTTGTTGTTTAATCACCCACAGTTCAAATGCAAAAATAGAAGAAATCCTGTTGTTACGAGGGAATTTGAAATGGATTAGAGAACTCTTGACAAACTATGAAACCCGTTAAAGCATAAAGTTATGTTACGTTTGTACTTTGGTATTTTGATTGTCTTTGTGGATGATGTGAAAAGAGGAAATGTAAATTAACCCAACATACCGGCAGTTGGAGAAAGCCACTCTGAACCCTCTTATTGATCATTGGCAGACAATGTCCTGAATTTCCAGAGCAACTCATCATCAGGGTGCTTGAATTTCTGGGGTACCCAGCTTTTAGTTTTGTGGGAGGTCCTGATTTCCAGAGCAGAGATTTTATTCCCATGGTCAATATTTCACAGTTTGGCTTCCAAAGCCACTGACCCCGCAAAAGTGCAGTTTTGAGAGCTGAAGCAGCCACAGGCATCTCTGGGAAGCCCCAGCGGAACGGTGCAAACCTCCTTGTGCTGGAGGAACCCCACCTGGACCGCTCCGGGGTGGTATCTGCTCCCCACCGTCATTGCAGTCAATTAATTGAGGTGTTTGTTTCTCTCCCCCCGGCTGCGCTGTCGCTCACCGGGGAGCGGTGCCGCCGGTGCTTCGTCCTCTGCGGCGCTGTGATCTGAGGGTCGTGCAGGGTGTCCTCGGCAGCGCCTGTGATTAGGGATGCGGTCGGAGGGACCTTGACAGGAAGGTGTTCCCAGCAGCAATCATGTTGTAATGATGCAAGTAAACCTGTTTCCTGACTTCTTCATTCCGATGGGGCTGTAAGACTGCGGGGCCGCTCTGCAGCGCTTTCCCTGTGCTTCCCGGCATGAGCTCGTGATGAGATTTCACTCTGTGCTGCTTTCCGCCCTGGAGTTTTCATGGAAAGGGTTATCTGAGAATTTTCCTTTTGCAAAAATATATGTAAAAATGATGCCTTGTGCCGTTACGTGGCTGTCGTGGGTGCTGTCGTGGAACTTCCAGTGGCCCTGGGCAGAGAGGTCGGGCAGGGAGGGGAAAGCTTGGCTGGGCACAGTTATCTGTTCCCTGCCAGCAGCCTCCAGGGTGGAGGCCAAAGGACGATGGAGAGGGTAGGAAGGAGAAAAGGGATCACACCATGGAGTGACGGCAAAGCAGCTCATCCTGCTCGCTCCAAAGGAGGTGACACTCTGCTGTCCCCATGGGACGTGCCCAAACTAGTGCTCCCAGGAGGACCATGCCACTGGGTGGCCTCTGACCTGTGGAATTGCCGGTGAAGGTGAGGAGTTGAGGTTGCTGATTTCTATGGCAAGGAATGTACTTGTTTTATGGTTACCTCGTCCTTGGTAAGCTGCTGCTTTCAGTTGTGGCTCATCAGGCAGCTGGTCCTCTGAGGGCATCTGCCTGCCTGGCACCCCGGGGGCTGCCCTGCAGATCTGCTAGGCGAGGCGCATCTCTGTGTGTCCGTCTGTCCATCCATGCAGCTCTGCGGGGCTGTGCAATGGGGTGGTTTAACCTGTCGGGCTTTGCAATCACAAGCCGTGTAACGTCCCCGAGCCCCTGGCTCGCAGCAAGCTCCGTGTGAGCACGGTGGGGACTTGCCTGGCTCCTTCACGTGAAGGCGGTGGGTGGGTGAGCGTCCATCTGTCCTGGGAGCGTCAGTCCATCCTGGGAGCGTCCCTCCGCCTCCCGAGTGCCCCGGGGCAGCGTTGCGCCTGTGTGTCCTCTCACATTACAGGGCCCTCTCTGTGGCTTCCTTGGCCTATTATAATACAAATAAATAATCATAACAAAAGCCCATGTGCCTCTTTGGGAAAATAACAGTTTTCACATGCAGATACTCAGGAAGTTAAAATTGGCAGCTCTGACTAGTCCTGCTGATTTGTCCACACATTTATTCTGATATGATGCTTAAATGGAATCAGCTTTCTGCTCTGGCACTCACAAAACGCAGCTTTCTTACCCCCAGTCTCAGCATAAGAGGAGCAGAGATGGGAAATAAGGTCTGTTTCTAAATGAGTGGGAGAAAAATCAGGTATGTGACTCCTCTAATTCAGACAAGGCTGTCTCTTATTGTTTGGCAGTTCGACTATAGCTTCAGTACATGGGAAAAATTTCTCTTCCAATTACACAGCAGTTTTGTGGTGGCTGAGTGCTATAAATGGGAATGCTTTGCAGCCAAAGATATCTCATTCATAAATCCCACTGTTCCACTCTATAATTTTTCTCTTTTGGATAGATCAGTATTCTGTGGTCATATCAACCACAATCATGCAAGCAAAAATGAGTAGTTAAATATTGTGACAGTCCTATAAGTCTTCTTAAGGCGCTGTGCATAACACAGTTATTCAAAAGTGTCACTTGGTGCATAGAAAGGAATTGACCCTTTACTAATATTTCCAGTAAAAGCTCTTGATTAAAAAAAAAAAATGCTGAAAATATCTGGTCTGGTTGGACAATTTATAAATTTTACTCTAAGTGCCAATATTTTGACACACACGTATATAGACACACATGTATGTAGATACACAGAGATCCATTTGTGCTATAAAAATGCAGGTATGGTATATAGGCACTCATATGTTATCCTTTGTATTGGGTTGTGTGGCAAGGTTTTGGTAGTGGGGGGGCTACAGGGGTGGCTTCTGTGGGAAGCTGCTAGAAGCTCCCCCCATGTCCAATAGAGCAATGCCAGCCGGCTCCAAGACGGACCCGCTGCTGGCCAAGGCTGAGCCCATCAGCGAGGGTGGTAGTGCCTCTGGGATAACAGATTTAAGAAGGGGGGAAAAACCCCCAACACTGTGCAATTGAAGCCAAAGAGAGGAGTGAGAATATGTGAGGGAAGCAACTCTGCAGACACCGAGGTCAGTGAAGAAGGAGGGGGAGGAGGTGCTCCAGGCGGTGGAGCAGCCCCTGGTGAAGACCATGGTGAGGCAGGCTGTCCCCCTGCAGCCCATGGAGGTCCACGGTGGAGCAGATACCCACCTGCAGCCCGTGGAGGACCCCACGCCGGAGCAGGGGGATGCCCGAAGGAGGCTGTGACCCCGTGGGAAGCCCGTGCTGGAGCAGGCTCCTGGCAGGAGCTGTGGACCTGTAGAGAGAGGAGCCCACGCTGGAGCAGGTTTGCTGGCAGGACTTGTGACCCCGTGGGGGACCCA
>NW_009228952.1:36847-73650 GCF_000690835.1 Fulmarus glacialis | reverse complement strand
GAGTGTGAGGAGTCCTCCCCCTGAGGAGGAAGAGCAGCAGAGACAACGTGTGATGAACTGACCGCAACCCCCATTCCCCGATTTTCTCTGCCGCCGGGCGGGAGGAGGCAGAGAAAATCGGGAGTGAAGTTGAGCCCAGGAAGGAGGGAGGGTGGGGGGAAGGTGTTTTTTAAGATTTGGTTTTATTTCTCGTTATCCTACTCTGAATTGATTGGTCATAAATTCAATTAATTTTCCCCAATTCGAGTCTGTTTCGCCCGTGATGATAACTGGTGAGTGATCTCCCTGTCCTTATCTCGACCCACGAGCCTTTCGTTACATTTTCTCTCCCCGTCCAGCTGAGGAGGGCAGTGGCAGAGCGGCTTTGGTGGGCACCCGGCGTCCAGCCAGAGTCAACCCACCACAGACTTATATGCTCACTTACTTTCTACAGTGTATATTTATGAATTTAACATGACTCTCTCTCTCTATTTGCTGTTCCTGGGAACACCTCTAGCCAGCAAGCTAAAAAATGAAATACACATCTAAAGAAATGTTCCCATAAAAGAAATAACTCTGCGATACCAGTGCTCTGTGCTCCCGTACCCATTAGCATTCAGTGCAGCAGCTACTTTACACAGACCCCGTAGGAGAGACCCAGGGCTTTCAGCACTCCCGTGGACCCTGTGTCACCCGCTCAGCTGGTGTAAATTGGGCAGTTCAGTGGAAATCGCGGCGCGGAGCTGATTTACTCTAGCTCAGAGGCTGGGACTGGCGCTGAACCTTGGGGGGACTGAGCAAAGAGTCTTCTTCGCAAGTACACACGTGCTCGTGCACGTCTTCGAATGTATCCCCGCATGCTGGAAGGACGATGTACGTGTATGCAATTGCATACCTACGCGTGTTTCTGTAGATGTCTGTTTTTTCAAAGCTGCCTGCTGATCAAAAATGCACAGAATGGTACTTTTGTTTGCAAAACACCCATAATGGATTTTTTCCCCCCACTGGTATCTTATCTTTTTTCTTTTTTTAAACTTAAGCAGAGCTGTCTGTCTAGAAGTATATATTCACACTGAGAGGTCTAGTTATCCTGTAATAAGCACGTGTAACTCCCATTAGTGTCAATGAGAACTTCACATGAATATCAAAGGGGAGAATAGATTCATATGCTGTGAGCAGGATCTGAAATTCAGATTTATAGTTCATGTTGCATTTAATGGATAAATTCTTTGGCAGAGAGCTAAAAACTCTGAGGTGTTTATAACATTCCAGGTTCCCTTCCTTTTTAGTTAAAAGCAATAGCAGAACAAAAAATGTAACTACCATTCTGTTGTATTAAAAACGTACATATTTACAGCGAGTACTTTTTTCCCTTGCTCTTCTGATTTTTCTGTAATGGCTTTCCTGTTTTTAAAAACTCACAGATAGTGACCTCCAGGGTCTCTGAGGGCTGGACGCACTTGTGTGGCCAGAGACCAAACTAAAATGAAAGATTAAAGCAATTCTGAAAGATTTCCTGATCAGCCTCTGCCAGTGCTATTTCAGAAAAAAAGTCCCCTGTCATCTGGCCCTCAGCCATTTCCCCGGCCACCCCTGTGGGTGTAGAGCAGATAGTCATTTCAGAGCTGCACTCAGTTTTTGTGGAACTGTTTATTAAATATTTAAGCTTTTCCTTTTTTTTTTTTTTTTCCCCTGCCTCTAATTCAGCCACACCACAGCGAGAGCAGGATTTCCTAAAGGTAGTCGGCTGCTCTAGTGCCTGGTAATGCGCTTTTTGGGAGGATGAACCTTTATAGCACAGCCACGTTTTATGGATGTTTAGGACAGGCTTGCTGCTCTGCCTGCCCTTCTTTGGGGGGGTGACACGGGGACGGGCAGGGTCTTGCAGAGATTTTGAAGCTTGGAGCAGGACCGCGGCATCTAAGATCTGTCGTAACGCAGTGACGTGGGATCCTCGGCTGCCTCAAAACCATCCCACAGCTCCCGCTGGTCCATTAACGCCGTGTCTTATCCCTCCGTTGGCCATCTGCGTTTCTCCCTTTTTGCCCACTCTGAAGAAATCATGGTCCTGGGGGCGTGGGATTTTCAGCCGGTTTTGTGTTTATGGGCAGTGGCACCCAGGCTTTGGGCGCCGTGGCCGAGGCAGCTCGTCCCAGCAGCGCGGTGGGCAGCGATCCCACAGCGGGGCAAGGGGTCCCCAAGCTCCTTCATGTCCCCCCCTCCAGAAAGTCTGGGCCGGGGCAGCCAAACTACTGTGCTCTTCTTAGGTAGCACCCCATGGAGCCAGAGGATTTTAGGTTTTTTGGGCAAACAGCTGGATAAACAGTCATTTTCATGATGTTTAACTGAATCAGTTGCCACCGAGAAGTGGCAGGATGGTTACTGCTGTCTATCAGCTGGGCAGGCAAAGGATTGATCTTTAAATAAATTCCGTTTCAGACCCTTTTCCAGTCAGAAATAATGTCGTTCTGCATTCCAGCATTACCCAAGATGAGATGTTAAGAAACTCAAACAGAACTAAACCTTTGGAAAAGGGTTTCTAGGGTGAATTTTGGGGCAGGGATAAGAGGCGAGCAGAGACCCAGGGCTGCCCAGCCCCAGGCTGTACCCCAGTTTGCACCCAGGGCCAAGAGGAGGCTCACCCGCGTCCCAGGGCTGAGGGGCAGTCCCAGCCTGCAGCCTGCAACATGCTAGTAAAGCCTGACTCCGTGTAGGAAACATACATTTTTCTCCACTATTTTAATTAGGTTTTAAATGGAATCAGTGGCATGAAGTTGTTTAAAAAAATTGCATAACAGAAACCACAGCTGATCTTTAAAAACTCTTTTTCAGAGGGAAATGGTGATTATAAATAAGAAAGCAGTTTTATAGCTCAATTACTTTAGTAACTTGATTTAACAGCTTGTTTTTTAAATCTACACCAAACCTAAGATAAAGGATTGATAATGTAATATGTAGAATACATTCAGCATAAAAACTGAAAATCCTACATCATACCATTGGAAGAGAAACATAAATGCATGCCGAAGTCTACAGTGGTTTTATTTTAACTAGTATAATATAACAACATGACATGCTGTGAAAAATAAATAACTTTTGAAAATGCATTTTCCAGGAATGAAAGTAATATTGAAAAATGACTGAAGTAATCACTTTTGTATGGATTCTGAGAGCAAAAGAAACGAAAAGAATAATTCAGAACTCAATGCAGTGTTATACGGAAGCATGTAAGGGTTTTATAAAATACACTGCTCAAGCCTGTGCGGTGTATCTGTTTATGGTCAGATGCGGTGAACTTTGAGTGGTCCCTTTTTCTGTGAATAGTCTTATTAAAAGTGATGTATCTTGTTATGCACGCAGGCTTTATTCAGCTTTGAAGTGACAGAATATGACCTGTAGACAGAGCACACGAGCTTCTGGACTCTTACTAAATGCTGGTTTTGCTTTGATTATCATTGGTTGGAGTGGAACAGACCAGCTACAGTGGAAATCTAATCTGGTTCCCATTAGCCTCAATGGGAACAGCATCATGTCTTCACTTTTTTTTTTTTTTTTATTGATTTCTCCCTGAGAAATCTCTCCTTCTGTTATTTGCATACAACTTGCTATTATATTTTTTAGCTCACAGTTCATAATACAAATGGGATGCATACTTGCAAGTCTTGGCGTATTTATCTGTTTAAATCTTTTTAGTATTGGAACAGTAATGGAAACCGATTTAGGAATTTTGGGTCTGAATCTTCTCTCAACTGTGCCAGTGTAAATTGGGAATAAATTCCCTAGAACCAGGAGAATTGGTTACATGTGATATAGAGAGTACGTGAATAGCTGCAAGTCCTGCTTATTCCTATGGATATTGTTGGAAAAGTAAACAGACTCGTACTTTGGGTAGGATACCTTACACAGGGCCCTCCGTGGGGGTGCAGCACCCATGTCTCCAGCTAAAGGCACAGAAAGTCATGTTTTTATTCCTGTGCTTGAGGTTGGGTGAGATGGCAGTTGTTGCAGCACCTTTCCTTTGTGCTTTTGCTGGTTTTTTGGAAAAGGAGATGGTGCACCATTTTCAAAGCCTGTCGATGTATATAGGGGGGACATGAGGCAGTTGAGGTATTGAGCAAATGCTTGTTGGGCAAGGAAAATGCTTTTCTTTGCAGGGCTTATATTTCCACTTGGAAGTCTGGGCAGGAGGTAACGGAGAGCTGACACCTTGGTGGCCATGGCTGGGTGAGGGCTCCTGGTCCACGGCACTGCCAAATGTGTCCGTGCTGAACCCTTTGCATGGTGCAAAGGAAAAGCCTGCAGGTCTTAGACCTAAAATTGTCTTCGCCTGCATTGCCTTGAATATTTGCAAACTCCCACTGGGATCAGACAGGGCTCCGGTGGGCAAGGGATACAGGAGTAGTGCCTATAGAGTTAAATGTCCAGAAAAGGCGCTTTATGTGGCTTTATGTTAGTTTTAATTTCCTGGTGGAAAATGCTGTTAATCTCTAGTGTTCTCCCTTACACTGTGTAAAACAGGATATGGTACCTATAGCAATATTAACTCACTTTTATTGAGGAGCTTTTATTTTTGGTGCAAAACAGTGAGTCGAGCATAGTTTAAAGTTGGTAGCCGTGCGCAAAGGCAGGCATGAATAGGAGTGATTCAATGCCTGGGGTACACTTAGGACATTCTTTGCATCCTGTTAATTATGTTAGTTTTGGGATGGACTTGAAAACCCTATGCTGTGGCAAAAATCGGTGTTTTGAAGCTAGAACAAAGGAGTCTGTTAGGTTTGCCTTACTCAGACCTACAGAGAAGCATTTAAATGAAAGAAGCCTGTCGTTTTTTCTCCTACCGCATTACTGTATGTGTAAAACTGTGTGCAGGCAAGAGGGGGTTAATTCCATAAAATAAATATAAAATACTCTCCGGGCTGTTGGACAGAGCTGGAAGGGGTCAGAGGTTGCTGAGCTGCTTCACTAGCACACTAATCGATTTGCTGTCAAGGTAGTGGTGCTGGGGTTTCAAGTAAGAGAAGAATTGAGTGCCGCTCGGGCCCAATTTCCATAATTGCTCACTGCCTTTAGTGTACAACCTTTTATGAAACACAAAAAATATATCACTGAATTGTATTGATTAGCCATTGGTCTGAATAATTCACTTAGTATTTATTACCTGACCCTTAGAGGTTAAATAAATCCACTATCTAACTTTGGCTTGTGAGAAATATTACTTATTCATTGAAATGGGGACTGATTATTACACAATAGGAGTGTATCTTTGTTGTTCTTTTTATCTCCTCCTGGAAAACTTAGTCCCTGCTGCATCTTAATGGCAACAAGTTAAAAGAAATATTTATGGATAGTGAAGAGCATTTTCCAAAATAAACACTAATGCATCCGTACTAGCATAGCTTGGCTTTCTTTTGTGAAGCTTTTTTTTTTTTTCTCACCCCGTAGTTCGGGTCACATTTCAGGGTCAAAACTCAAAATCCTCCAAAGTGAACTTTTATGCACAATGGTGAAATATATTCATACGCAAAGTTTTCACTGCAAGCATCAAGTCTGCATAACAGCTTTATTGCTTGTGATGGGATCTAAGTCCATTTTTATAGCACTATTTTTGGATAGCTCCTGAAGGCCATAAATCTTCCTATCATATTAAACACCCTCTGATAATTAAATTCTCAAAGAAAACAGAAACCTTTCCTAACATGAAAAGATAAAATTTAAACCAGTCAACCATGGACAGCTCACTGTCATTACAATAAAAATGATTTCACATCACCTTAAAATGTTTTGGACATAATCTGCAGGGCATTTTACGGCTTTGTCAAACATTAAGGCAATAATCAATTATTTATCAGAGGATGGTATTTACATATCGCTTTTAGCACAGCTAAACAGTCCTTCTTTTGTTGATGAGCTGATATACCTCAAACACAATAGCGTAGCTCTTAAATTTAATTATATACTCATTTACCATAAGATCTAGTCATCTAGATAAAATTGTTCAGTAGCTTGAAGTATTCCCTCCAAAAAAGATTTCCTAACTTTGTGTAAAGTCTTTCCTCAGTTTCCGGCCTGCATCCTCCAGCATCTCAAAGTATTGTTTTTGAAGTTTGATGGAATTTGTGTTAGGTCAAGAGGAGGAAACTATGTGAAGCTTTTTTTTTTTTTGCCCTTTTTTTTTTTTTTTAATGAAATGTAAAGGAAAAACCTAATGTGGTCTCAGTGCTACCTTGTGTTTGTTGATAGCTGTGTGTGTCTGTATCCAGGATCTGGGCTTATAGTTAGCAGGAGCTCGAAACCCATGTTCTTGGTGTTATAATACTAAACCTCTTTTCCTGTATCGCATAATGGAAGGAAAAGTCTGTCAGAAAATAATGGGGATATAATATGTACAAGATCCTCTAACATTTACCCAGGTGGCCAACTTCCTGAGTCCTGAGCATGGAGTGATAGCGATAGGATTTAACAGCGTTTCAGACCCTTCCACTCGCAGACCTCGCAGTGCGTCCCAGGCCGCGCCTGGGGTCACCGGTGCTGGGAAGGGGTGGTGGGGGGGTACCCGGGCACAGATCCCGGCCCGGAGCAAGGCCCGGCTGCAGGGGAGAGATAATTTTGCATCCATACGGACCTTCAATTTATAACGTGCCTGCTAAAGTGCCTGCGCGCAATGAACTGCCGGGAAGTCAATTTATCTGCCTGGCGGGCAGGAGCGGCTGTGAGCGGCACTCGCTCTCGGGGAGCGGAGAACGGGGCGCTTCGGGCTCGGAGGGGTGGGTGTCCACGAGGGCTCATCAGCAACAACCGAGTCCTGTTGGGCTGTTTAATTCAGCGAGCGTTATTCCCTGCGCTGAGCCCAACTGGTAACTCTTGGCAGGAGCTGAGCGCACGGGTGACGCTGGGAGGGGGATTAGCAGCTGGTAGTGCTGATGGGGCTTTCAGGGTGGCTGCTAGAGGTGGGAGCACCCTGGCAGGCATTCGTCCCTGACTTCAGGTGCCTAAACACCTGCACAAATCTGGCCTTTGGCTAAACTTCAAGCGCACAAATTCTGCCTGATGTGTTTTACACCCAGTTTATTAAAGGGGTTTATTCCTCTAAGGGACGTCCTAATGTGTTTTTCTGCTGTTAACTGGTATCATTTTGATGTTGCCCTCCCATTTCAGTGAGAGCAGGATTAAGAAATGCATCTTTCTGTCTCTGATAGGAAAAGACAAATTCACTTCTTCCTGTGCTACCATCCCTTTGTTCAGGTAAAAACTTCCTAGCTGGGATGCACAAACCACTAGGAAAATGATTCGAAAAAGTTTATGATGGCATCTCAGGATAATTCTGCTGCGGGTGTTGAAAGAAATGTGTTAGCTGAACAGTCTCATTTGGAAAGCTAATTATACAAATAACATTTTAAAGGAAGCTAATGTCATAATAAAGTCTATAATAACAGACAAACAATCTATTAGTAAGAGGATCCTAAAAGAGCAGCTCTGTCCTATCAAGAAAGGAGGTTTACGTCTCAATTGAAGCCCCCAGTTTTGTTCACTCTAGGAACTCTCCTACCCTCCTGCTCATCACTAGCTCCGAAGTGGTGATGTCCTGGTCCTGCCTCAGGGGTCTGTGGTCTGCAAAGCCACCCATGCTCGTCTAAGGTCGGCATAAAACTCTACCAAGAAGGATAATATTTTGCCAGTTTATATTAAAACTGGGGCTTCTTTTTGGTTTTGCCTGCCTTCTCTGGGGAAAAAAAAAAAAAGGGCAAAAATAGAAAAGAAAAGCCTGCCGGCAGATGAGGGTGAGAGAGGCTGGTCCCTGCTCCCAGTTACATTTCAGGAAGGGGTGCAGGGAATCTGAATTTCTTCCAGCACTGCTCCACTCCTAGCAAAACCAACCAACCAACCAAGCAAAAAAAAAAATCCCAAACCAGCTCCCCACCTCACTGCGACCCACTCTGGGGAGGGAGCATCTCTGTACAGCCGAGTAGAGTGGAGCAGGGGGTGGAAGGGCCGAGAGGAGCACTCCTACCTTCCCGCAGAGTGCTCCTACCCTGCCAACGCCGCCCTGAGATACCACATCCTTTCCATTTCCCTTCTCCCAGGAGGCCCTTGATGGGATGAGGCGAGATAGGGAAAGTACCACGCACGCAGGGTATGCAGCCAGCGACTCCCTATAGCTGCTTTTCCCCGGCGCAGGTCTCCGTGCATCTGTCTGTTATTTCACGGGTGATTTCTTTGGCCTGCGTCAATCACGATGCTGCGCACCGGTGTGAGATGCCAAAGGTAGACGTGGCAATTCGGAGCTTTTGTCCAAGGAGAAGGGAGGGCAACCTGTCTCCCTCCCTGTCTCTCCTCCCTCTCGAACACTTTAATGCATCCTGAAACATATCTTTTCTTTTCCTTTTAGGTTGCATTGTACATAACACTTGAAAAGCTCTGTCAAAACAACTCATATGGGGGAAAAAAGTAATTGTCTTGATATGTGATGATTATCTAGAGCTTAAGCACCAGCAGAGAGAGGGTTATGTTGTTTGCAATTTAACTAGAAGTGCCCAAGATTTCCCAACTGTTCTATTTTTGCAAATGTAAAAGTTTCATAAAAGGGTCAGATTTAGGCCCTTGTGTGGGAAACAACTGATACTGCCAGCAACAGGGCAAGATCACTGCTGTGTTGTGGTTTAAATGTCTTATTGCATTCCATGCATTGCTGAACTGTATATAGAATGGATGATTCTAAATCTCTAGGACTTTGCGTGAATTAGTAACCTTTTGATTTTGTTTTAACATTTATATATTATTTTTAACTCTAGATGTTTGTGACTTTTACCCTCTCTCCAGTAAATAGTCAGCTTATAACACAGGACATTATTGGGGCAGTTACAAAAAACCCTTAGAAACGGAGACCACTTTTCTTTCTCTTTTTGGACTCTTATCTTTTTAATATTCTCATCTGGGTGGTTTTGGCCCAAAACTAGAAGCAAATGGAGAACAGGGAATCGCCATCAGTAGAGAAAATATATAGATTTCATGTGCAGTAATGATGTATCTCAGTAGATTTAGTAAAACTAGAGATGTCACATTCACAGCTGGTTAACATTTTACACTTGAAGTCCTCATAACATTTGTATACGTTTCAACACTTCTTTTTTTCTAACTTGGGACCATCTGTATTTCTCATATGTGACACTGACTGGGAAGCACAAACTTTCACAGAACCAGCAAATGACTAGTTAGCTCTACCAGATGTCTGTCTCTTCCCACTGTATCACTCTAGATGCTATTAAATTGAAATTGGGTGGGGGAAACGGTGGGCTTCTCAACTAAGAACCGTTCCCCAAAGAAGTTTCAAGTGAAAAATTTAGTTCCCAGGGTCTTTGCTGCACTTAGAATAGCAATAATAAGGATTTTAAAATAGATAACCGCAGACTAATCTAAGCAGGTATTACATCTGCAAGAAAGGTTGTTAAAACCTATTCTCCTAAATTTCAATTTGTCCTCCATGTATTTCTTTGCTCAGTTATATAGATCTCATTGTGCTTTGCTTTTCTTTTCCATTTAGCAAAAGTTAATTTCTCATGCTTGCAAAGGATAAATGCATGAAAAAAAAAGCCTTCTTTCCTGCTGCCCAGGTCCCATTAGGAAAAACCTAGAGAAGTAACTGGTGTTCTCATTGCATCTCTTCTGAGCAATCCTACCCCAGCAGTTCGTTTTTCCTCTCTTGGCTGCTGTCGAGCCATACAGTACTTAAGTTGTTTTGCACTGGTATATTGACTACATCCTTTTGCATTTGAAGAATCTTGTTGTGGATTTTAGTGCAGAGTCAACTACGCAGGCTGGGGGAAAGCTCCAGCAGATCCAGTCATGAGGATAAACAACAGCTTGGTATTGTACAGTGCAGCGTGATGGGTGTCCCCTGAAGTCAGAGACCTAAATTAATTACTTTTAATCAACCCATGGTGAACAATTGAGCTAGACACCTCAACCTTATCATGCTATCGCTTTAATGTCCTACTTACACTCAGAGCTGAGGTTCAGGGGATGGATGTGACCATGCCATTCTGGCACTTTGCTGGGAAAATCAAAGAACCCTTCAAATGGAAGATCTGTGGGTATGCCATTAAAAAGTGATACAGAATGCTTGAAAAGAATATTACAAAGTTGTTTCAAATCACATTACTGGGAGCTTTCACTAAAGGGAAAACTTACTCCTATTCTAAGGTGTACATTGTCAGTAACTAAAGTTAGCAGGAATCTGATTCCATTTTTTACATTCAGACAGACCTGTAGAGACATATTAAGTAGAAAATCCACAGAAAAGGAGAACCACCTATAGGAAATCTTGCAGGGTTCAGACAAGGGCAGTTTCATGTGACCTCGTAGATTGGATATAAAAAGGCTGCTATTAGTTCCATGTCAGTTCTTATAGCGAATGTTGCAGAGTAATGGAGGGTGTTAAGCTGTCAAATACTAGCAAGGGTTAATAAGGTTAAAGAAGAAGTAAAAGCAGGCCAACAATAATAATAAAAAAAACCCAAATGGATAAATATTCTGTAATAAATAAAGGATGGCATATCAAGGGGGAAACTAAAGTCATAACTCGGGAGCAAAGCAGTTGGAGAAATTCGAAGCAGGATAATACCAGGTTGTTTCTTTTGTGCTGGGGATCTGGCTAACTCCACGCAGTGCGTGGTGCTGCATAGCAGAGCTGAATCCACCTATTTCCCACTGATATTTGGAAAAAAAAAATTATGTAGCTGAATCCCCTAAATGTTCTAAATATAAATGGAGGGATGCAAATGAGTGAATAAATGCATATATGAACTAAGTAATTAAATAAGAGAATCCCAGGAACAGGAGCAAAGCACCTGGAGTTAGATATAAGCCATGTTTTGACATTGTCCTCTGAGATGATTTGAGCTGCAGTCTTTTTTGTATCTGAATTCCAAAGTAATTAATATCTGTGATTTTTTAAAAAAAGAAAAAAGTAGAACTTGAAGCTCTTATTTCTAGGAGTTTCTCGCATTTGTCTTAATTTTGGCCTGCTAGAACATTATTAAGGAAGGAGTTTTAAAGCTTTTTTTCTTCCTTAGGAATATTTTACCTGTTTCATAAGTCAGGCCTGAGTTTTGCAAGTCCTTACATGCATGCTGTCCTTCATCTTTAGGCATGGTTTCTGTGAGCTCAGTTATTCCAAGGAGATCAGTATTGCCTTGTATAAAGTTAAGGCTGAAGCAGCGTTTGCAGGTGAGAGCTACCAGACTGCAAAAAATGCTTCGCTGTGATCTCAGTGGGCATTTTGATTTTAGTAAAATTGCTGGCAGGTCTCACAAGTTGCTCTTGGGGTGATCGAGTTTTCTACTGCAAATGCAGTCAGGAAGTTACCCCTTCTATTGGGAAGGATCATGGATTTGTTGTTTTGTTTATAACCAATGTAAAGAGCTTGAGAGCAGATTATTTTGCCTTTTTAAGTACTGGTCCTCAGCGTTTTAGTTGTAGCTGTACCTGTCTTATCTGGAAAAAAATATTAGTCCAAAGGACCATCCTATGAATTGTTGCCAAAATGTTTTTATTTATAGCCAAGTACCAACCGGGCTAAACTTTGAATGTTTGTCTTTGCTTTTGCTTTTCCCCATTCTGTTTGCTCGTCAGTGTGAGCACAAAAGCATCCAAATAATTTTTATTTTTCTGAAAACCCTCTGTCAGTCCTCTCGCAGTCACTTGCAGACCACCAGCAGACAAACGTCAGGTTCAGAAACACTGAGAAAAGATGTAATGAGTCTTGAAATGGCTTTTAGGCTGCCAGCTTTGCCAGCAGGCAGACAATGGTTGGATCTCATCTGCCGTTTGCTGGGACCACGAGGCTGCAGACAGCCCATAGGTTGTCCCCGTTGATGGCCATCTCCCTGCAGAACGATGGGTATTTTTGCAGCTGTAGGAAAATACTGTCCCCATCCCAAAACACTTTGTGCTAGCCATCTCTTTCCTTTTGCCCGGGGAGATTCGTTCGGTGGGAGGGAATTTCAGTAAGGAAAGAATGAGGCAAAGATCGTATTTATTTCCTCCACGAAGGAGCCTGAGGATCTGCCTCATTCCAAGACATCTGATTAATAGCTCAACTGAAAGAGCATTGGAAAACGTTCACATCATTTATCAGTTTGGAGGAGGGAACTGAAAACAAAAAATATGTTTGTTTTCATTTGCTTCCCTTCTCTCCCTCCTCCATCCGTCCTCTCGTCCTCTGGTCCTCCCCTCCTCACCGCGGGAAAGGAAGGACGGCGGAGCAGGGAGAGGCGGTGGAGGGCAGCCCTCAGCGCGCTGGCTTCCCAAACCCAATTACAGGATTCATTGTTAGTTTTCAGCAGAAAATTGGAACATTTCAGCAAATGGAAAATTTTCTGTTAAGATGTTCTTTTCTATCCAAAATGTTCTTTTCCAGAAAATTATTTCGATGAATAAAATTCTAGTTATTTCTGTCCTGGAAAACCTAGCTGGAGGTTCAGTTCTGAGCTCCAAGCTGGCCGGTGTCTCCTGGACCTCTTACAATAGTTACACATCTCTCTGGGAGCTGCGCTATAGGATGCTTGGAGGGGAGCAATATGTTTGTTTTTAATGATGCTGCTAGTTTTCGCTATAAATTTAAACAAAGTGGGCGGTATTGGAACCAGCTGCTAGAATTTTTTTGTTTGTTTGTTTTCATGAGAAAAATGGTAACGTACTGCAATAAATTAAACAATGTACATATTTTTACATAGCGCTGTCTCTGAGCGTCTAGCTGCTAGGAAATTACAGAAGCTGAGGGCAGCATTGGGCCCTGTATTCATTTCACATGCACTGAAGTAAAGCGACAAATGTTTCAGAGTAACTGGATTTCCTTTTAAAGGGACACTTTATTTGTGCTTGAAAAATGTAATGAGCCTTCACTAAGAGATTTTTCTGGCTATGTTCGTTCTTTAATGACCTGCCCTTACAAAATAAGCTAAGGAAAAAATAATAATAAAAAAAAAACAGGGGAAAAAAACCCAAATCCATTTGGTCAACTTCTCTTTTCATTAAATGGAGAGCAGCAACGCTTTTAGATGGGGAAATAAAATGCAGAGCCTCGTAGGTTCCCATTAATTCCTCAGCCCATCCTTAATTAGTGTTTTACAGCTAATCTTCATCATATATCTTAAAGAGTTTCACTTGAGTTGGTTCCCCACAAGTTTTATTGCATGCAAAATCCTCAGAGTGGCGGCTGGGCGGTGGGAATGGCCGCGGTCTCGGTGCGCAGGGAGAGCTGCTGCTCCTAATTGATTGCTCACTGGAGCTCGCCCCAGCTCGTTACCCCCAGGCCTGACTTTCCTCCTTATGCCTGGTGTCAAATTTGGGAAAGCAGCTGGTCACTCGGAGCTCGTCCTGCGGGAAGTGGTGGGAGCCGGGGAGCGGCGGCACCGCCAGCCGCTGAAGCATGTTTTGCTGCTGGTTCTGCAGCCTTTAATTGAGCTGCGCGACAACACCATTCAGGAGCTATCAAAATAAAGCCTTTGAGGAGATTTGTGTTAACAAGTTTTTCGAAGAAACGGGGGCTTTGTTGCAAGCGCAATATGCAGATCAGGCGCCTTTCAGTGTCGCAATATTCTGCCTCGTGCTGTAACCGACTGAAACAGAGCTGTCGAAAAAGGCCCTTTTTAAAATGCAGTGGTACTCTGGGGAGCACCCCCCGGATGGGCCGGTTTGGAAGTTAACTAAAGACACTAATTTTAATGGCCTCAGTGTATAAGATACAAGTATTTTACAACTAGCAGCAGTAAAGGGAGCGGACTAGACCTCTCCCAGTATCCATAATCGAAAAACACTATAGGGTCCATTAAGGCCATTTAACGTTGCAATGCAGTCTAATGTATTAAACTGTTATAAGGAGCGCACACGTGGCATTAGAAATTAATGCCCACAACTGCGAGCAGCCACTGTGCATGCTTTTTTGTCAACACTGCAGTACTTCAAGAATATCTCAATTGTTTGTGATAATTTAGACCTAATGTTGTGTACTTTTTCATAAAATATTACTAATACTCAGCAGAGGGGCTGGGAATTAGCATTTGATTAAAGCCAGCTTGGAAATAAATGCTATTTGGTGGCCTTTCTCTATGCCATTCAGCATAAGTTTATTTTGCATTCAAATAACCCGCGTAGAAGTGATGGGCTTCTCCTAGGTTTCAAATGATTTTCAGTAATTAAACCAAAGAAGAATGACTTGCTCCCGTCCACCCTCTCCCAGCTTTATGAGGACATTTGTCACCTTTCTACCTCTCGCAGGCTGCGGCAGCCGGCAGGTATCGGCTGAGCAAGGCTGTCGGTGGTACAGTAGATCTTGCTCCCTTTTAAGCATAGCGGTTCGCTCTCTTGCAGAAATCAATCTGCCGGGGAGCTGTATACACTGTGGATGGAAATGAGAGTCTCGATTTCAATTTACTAAGCAAGAAAGTTGCACGGGAGTCGGGGCGGGGGGGGTTAGGAAGGGAAAATCAGAATTCCTTAGCATGGCCTTTGATGCTGTGCTGAGCTAGGAATAGCACTGGCACCGGCCCAGGGGGGGAAGCTGTCAGAAACTTTGCTGTCTGTCCGTCTACAACATGTAGCAGGTCGGATTTGAAAGGGTGAGTTTGAAGAAGGGAGAAAGAGGACATGTCCAGGGGTTGTTTTTCATCGTTTTCTGTTCTCTGGCAGTTTGGTTGGGTTATTTTTCCTGTGCCATTGGATCCCGTTCTAATGATAATTATAATTTTTTGTACTGCACACCAAATATTTTTTTAAGCCTGTGACAGAAATGTCAGCGTAAAGAAGTAGTACCAGAGCTCTGCCAAACATATTAAATGATACTCAGTGATCAGAACTTAACAGCAAAGCAGAATCTGTGTCTGAGGGAATACCCACAAAACAAGTGAGGAACACAAACATTAATGAGCCTGATATAAAACATTTTTAAAGCATTTTTATAGTTGCTATAGAAACACCTTGGCCTTCACTCTTGCTAATTAGTTGGATTTTGCACATTTTATATTTGAAAATGCAAATCGGATTTCATAAATTATTACTTATTTTTCATTTATATTTACAGTACTGTTATCCAGATACACACAGGAAGTCTGAGATATTAATTAGTTACATAATACAAATAAACGTGACATTTATGGTCACAGGACAGCTCTGGTTTTAAATATTCGTCTGGTAAATGCTTGGAGGAATTGTGCAAAGTTTAATGCTTTTGTAGGAGAATTAGGTAGTTATAAATGAACGGGCCCTAATGAGTTTTTAATAAAGTGCATTTTTGGGGCAGTAGAAGAACTATAATTATTTTGGTCTAAGGAATGCAAGTCGGTCTTTAAGTGGTTATGCAGGACTAAGAACATTGCTCAGATTTTTCTCTTCTTCACCCCACTGGAAACCATCACCACTTACATGGGTGTAAGTGGGGTGAGGTCCCACGGGCAAGACCAGCGTACAAAATGATGCTACCAAGAGCCGCGTGTTTAGTCCTGTCGACTTTACTTTCTAAAGTCCTGTTTGACGTGTTGTGCCAATCAGTGTACCTTTCCGATGTTGTATTCAGTAGTCCAGGAAATTCTCCAGATTCTTCCAAAACACACACAGTACCCTTCTCTCAATTTTTCGGTCAATAAATACCCCATGTGAGTTAGAGAGGGCTGAGCTAAGGAAAAGGCTGCAAAGATCAGGCTGTGTCTGTGTGTAAGTGTGTACAGATTTACCCTGTTCGCTATGGATATGCGTTTGGAAACTCTCTGAAAATTCAGTTCTTCTTGCCCTTATTTGATCTGTGGATTTAGTAAATGAGCAAAAGCCTTTTTGCCATGGTGGTCAAGTGGATTTTCTATTGTACTTCACTAATTTTACTGTACTGTTTTAGTGATAAGCAAGAATAGCCTGTTTTCCTGCGTCTGTAGTTCCACGTAAATCCATATTTTTCCACATGCTGGATGCTAAATAGTTTTAGGAAGGCACTTGAATAAATATCTGAAAAATGTGGTTTGTTCATATGTTATCTTGTTAATCAGTGACTTCCGTAGATGCACGTGTTCTGGACTACACTCACTACAGTTTAAATCAGTTTATAGCTGGGAATATGAACAGCTTGGTCAGATCTAGTCTATTTAAACCGTAGAAGTAAAATACTAAACAGATATACTTTATACATTGCAATGAAAAAGAACAAAAGTTTGGAAATGGCTTTTTTTCTCTTTGGGAAATTGAAACCGGTATTAGCAGCGAACACATGCACGTACGCTTGATGTAGTCAATAGGAGGAACGCCGCGGCGAGCGGCTATGGAAGCGCTGCAGACAATGCTAATGGAGCAGCTCCCAGATCTAAAAACATTTTTGTTGGCTATTTGATACTTGAAATGCCAGCAGACAGCCAATCTGAAAAGGGAAAAAATTACATTTCTGATATGTTACATTGTGTTAAATTGGATTCTGTTGTCATGCCATGTACTGCTGTGTCATCTCACGTATTGACTTTTAACCGGCTGGAACCATGTCGTTTTTAGAGATTGCAATGTGACAAAATCCAACCTGCGTTATTGAAAGAGCAGTCACTATTTCTCTTTTGGGGTTCTGGAAACCAGAGGAGGAATTCACTCCGAAGTATTTACGGAGCGAGACATATGAATATGGAGTACATTTTTATGCTGATTACTACCTTTCCTGCCAAGCAAAAGAATAGTGCCCATGCAAGAGAGATGGGAAGATAGCTACACACACAGAGGTCCAGATCTTATGGAGGAATGGGGAGGGATTTTCTGCTCTACACTCCGCAAGGCTGAACAAAAGTAGAAGTGAGCTGTGAAACTTTTTGCCCTGAGTTCTTCTTGCAGCAGCTTTTCCTGACACCCCTTCACACCCAGCATTTGGCTGGTAGATAGGATAGTCCCTGGATAGATCATGTGCACCCCAAAATGTGGTGCTTCTTGCTGTGATGGTGGGTGTTCGGTGCGATGGGTGGCTGCGCATCTGCAGCGGCAGCTGGCTCGGCTTTACACGGCTTGAGGAGTGGGCTAAAATGGGGAGAAGAATTTGATCCGTTTCAATGAGCTCCCAAATTAAGTGTCGCTGCATAGAAATAACAATAAGGCCATCAGAAATGCTTAGGCAGATGATGACACATTTTAACTCTCAAAAATAAAAAAAAAGCCATGTAAATAAAAGTTCAGAAACTTCTGTGTAACTGAGGTAGGAGGACATATCTGCAGAACCGGGACTCAGCGTTCTGTGAGCAACGTGCGTGAAATATGGTAATGTTGAACATAAACACAAAAAGAGTTAAAACATGAAATTTGAGGCACAGTTCAGTGAAAAGTCGAGAAGGACAGCGTGCACCAGTCTCCAGCTGACACACGGGCCGATTTGCCAGGACATTGCTGCACTGGTAATTATCTCTGGAGCAGACAAGCTGTTCCCTGTAGCAGTGGCCTGCGTTGCAGCTCCAAACTGGGAGAAGGGGCAAGGGGACAGTTTTTCTTCTGTTGTTTTCTTTTTATGGACATCACCTCTTCTGCTCTCCAAGTCCTAAAAATGTTTTTGGTTTTTCGGGATGGAATAAGCAAACATCGTTGCATTTTTTTTCTCTGTTTCTCCCCCAATACTTTATTGTAGAAGGAGGGCAGGAGACAAAATGAAGTAAAATGCAGAAGTTTTCCTTTCCAATTTCTTTGCCAAAATGGAGGTAATGAAATCAGTAGTCCTCTTGGGATTTCTCTCTCTCCCTCACTCAAATTTTGGTATTTGTGACATTTGCTCCTCGTATGAGGAAATGCTCCTAAAAAGTCCCGCGCCGAAAATGTCAATAAACAAAGCAATAAAAGAAGGCGGGATCGGTAACAAAAAGGCATTGTTTTTTGGTATGTGGAGAACAACAGGCTGCAGCGCGAACCTCTCAAAATAGACTCCATCCTTCAGGACGAGGCCCCCATACCTCTCTTGCAGAGGATAAATTAAATGGCGAGGCATTTGCTGGTCCCCAACCCCACCAAAGCAAACAAGCTCTTGAATTCAGGGCTGTCATCAGCAACCGGGAAGGCCCTTGCAGGATCACAAAACAAATCGAGCAGCAGAGGGTTTCCGGGCAGCCAGCTAACAAAAATATACTATCAGAGGATGCAGTCCGCTGAGCTCTGCGTCCGACGCAGCAGTGGGCTGCAAACCTGGGCTTCCGCTGCACCGCTTCACCCCACATCTGGAGGGGCTGCGACCATCAGCGTCAGACCGTTTTAGAAATTAGATACTCGGGGTATCAGGAAGTTGATTCGACTTCCACTTCCTTAGCAAAACATGCATTAATATTTAGGGTTTTCTTTTATAAAGCCGTGTTCTGTCTCGAGCACAGGGTGAAATTATGCACTGGGAAAATTCGCTGGGACGGAGCTGGAGCGTTCAGTGATTTCGGGCCATTTTTAAAAAGCACAAGCTAATTGAATCCTCCTGGTTTGTTAGTGCCCTTTGACAGCTTTATATAAGTACTAAATAATATTTATAAAAAATAGATATGTATGTCTAGATAGGCATACATACACCTACAGAAAGGAGGAAAAAAATCTATAAAACATTTCCACGCTCAGTTAGAAAAGAAATCATGTTTATTATACCCGGTTCTGCACTGTGTTTAGCATCTTTCTTCAATTAGATGGCCAGATGACACGGATCTTCCTGTTACTTTCAGTAAGCACAAGCTTTACTATCGAGGTTGGACCTTCTGCTTTTCCTTTCTTGAAAGACAATTTCCCTTTAAAAAAAAACCCCATATTTTATTGTAACAGATTAATAGGGTGCCACAAAACTGATAATGGAATCTTGAATGCTGTGTGGAATTCCACTTCTAATCCAAAAGTCTCATTTTTCATACATTAAAAAATGTTTCTTGGTTGTGAAAGTTTCTTTTTTTTCCCTTTTAAATGTTGCTGGGATAAAAAAAACAAACAGAAAAATAGTTCTTTAAGGGCTTTTCTGATTCTGTGTGAATAATCTATTTTTTTGAATAAACAGCCTGTGTATGTTAATGTTGGTTATCTGAAGTTTCATGGTCAACAGATGTTCAGTGGAATATTATGCAAAGGTTTAAATTCAGGCACTGAATGTTCTTTGATGGGAAGTTTACCTTGTGGATTCAGACATGTTGTCTTTTTAGAAACGCTAAATCCTTTTTTCCCCTTTTTGATCAGAAATTAATGTAAACGTGCCCATACTCCTACATACCAATATTTAAAACAAGCAGCATAACTTTTGATACCTCTCTACCCACGTGCTCCCATCCGCCGATAAAATACAACAGTCAAACCTCTGTCTCTCCCCCAAAATTGAAGTTAGGCAAATAGCTGAGACTTAAACTCAACAAACTCGGTCTCCGAAGGGCTGATGGTAAAAGAGCATTCCAGAGCCGGGAGTCATGTATCAACGATGGCCTGTTTCCCATCCCCGGTTGCTCAGAGCTGGGAACAATTAACAAGAGGGCCACAGCTGATCCCGAATGATGGGCTGACAGATTGGGAGTGAAAGTGATCTCCTAGGTGCTTAGCCTCAAACCGCAGCCTTAGGGATCTCTGGCAGAGATTTGCAGAGCGTGGGGAGGGGGGGCTGCGCCGCCAGCTGCTGGGGCTCGGCTTCGGATGCTGCTGAAGCACTGCTGGAAACGGTGCGCGGGCGCGAGCCCTGGCAATGCATCTCGAGGGGAAGAGGAGGTGAGAGGGAAAAGGAGAGGAATAAAGGATTTCGTTTGTGGGAGCAAGCGCCCCGCGCTTCCAGGTGGTCTCAAATTAATATTAGCAAAAGGGATTTTGTTGGTATTTAGGGCTTTTAATTAATAAGCTGCCAGAGAGAGAAAACAGATTTGAAAGTTGGCATGGCTTTTTTGCAATACAAGCTGGATTACCGACCCCCTTTAGCTCATGTTTAGCAACTAATTGTTGCCTGCTCCCCTCGGTGTGAGGAATCTAGATCACAAAAGCTTTGTTTTCAACATCCATCTGTCCGTCCGTCCTCAGAGATGCATACCTTCTCAGCATTTTGTTTCATCAGCCTTGGCTTATACGAATCTGGCCTGCGCTGCAGCAAGGAGCAGGCTTGAATGAGGAGTGTGGATGGTACAACCCCACCGTGGTGGTGTGTGAGGTTCTCAGCCCCAGCCCATGCACAGCTCCCCATCCCATCCCGGTCGGCGGCAGCAACCCCTGCACATCCCTCCTTGGGCATTGCTGTGCGAGGACTGCAAACGGTCGCCGTATCAGCTCCCAGTCCCTCAGCTGAGACCCAGCAGCCACAAACAAGGGGCAGTTGGCAGTGCTTAAAATTTATAATTTTTTCCCATGGGAAGAAGCTGACATACGAACCTATCTACAGAGCCTGGGTTTGCTGCTGATGCTTTACCTGGATGCTGAACTGAGCTTTTAATTGGTTTTTCCCCAGCCTATTTTCCAAGTGTAATAACTGGTTTTGGGTCCTGAGCAAGCGTGTGTTGTTATTGTTCGGGACATTGCTGTGATTTTCCAAGGAGGCTGAAGGGGTGAGGTTCCCAGGTCCTTTGAAAGTGTCAGCCTAAGCCCATTGTGCTACCGAGCTGTAAATCAGTAACTGATAAAATAGTGTGTGTGTGTGACCCCTTATGTGTGTTCCTGTGAGCAGGCTGAATCTTTAATGCAAGGGAGAGGAAGGGGCTTTCTGCAGGTGAATATAAAAGAACGTTGAGGTTCTTTAGAGGTGGCATCCTGGAGATAGTTATATGGGAAAAGTCAGACACAGCCTAGGGGTGCATCTTTATTTTATTTATTTGTTCGTTTGGCCTGGAGCTGGACTCGTCGTATGATTGCAGCTGCTGTAAAACTTGTGTAGGGGCCAGTACTGCAAAGTACGATTGAGTGCCTTTTTGTGAATTCTCTGAGCAGTCAGAGAACAATTTAATAAATAGACTGAGAAAGCCATCACTTCTTAGGTTTCTAAAATAACACCTTTCTCTATAATTTTTCTCTTAACCGTTTTCTATTAAAATTTTTTGAGAGCAAAGTTAGGGGCACTGAATAATTTCACTTCAAAAAGATGGGAGACATTTTAATAGAAGAAGTGATGGTTCTGGAGTAATTTGTGCATTATAGGATTTACTTTTTCCTTAAATCTGTTGCCTATGTCCTGACTGCAGAATGTTTCAATGAGTGAATCTTTGCTGGAAGGGGACAACAGATGAGCCATGAGATGGATTCTGACTTTTGACTCTGGAGATGTCAGCTAATTCCTGCTCTAAGTTTCCTGCTAGGCTGCAGGTGGTTGTCCCCATGTTTTCCTGAGAAAAAGTCAGCATTTTAGGTGCCAAGTTCTTCTTAAAAGGTGGGGAGCTGAAAGTATTGAGAATTACTGCTGGAGGCTTGAGGTAGCTGTCGTGCCTGAGCACTTGGAAAGCCGTCCTTGCATTTGTCCCTCCGTCCAGGGTGATGTCCTGGAGTGAGACAACTCCAGCTGCTTTCCAAAGAAGATGGGTCTCATGGCCAGATCCGCATCTCCGTGCTTCAGCCCTTTGCACAGGTGCACAGCAAGCGATTTGTGGCCCAGTTTTCCCCTTACAAACCAGGACTGCTGTGGTTAAAAGTTTAAACAAACCCAAAATACTTGATTCCTGGCTGTGTTCAGCTTGCATAGGAATGTTACCTTGTAAGTGAGCATGTCCCCAGCATCCTTCCGTAATGAAGTAAGCTTCTTTTTCGTTGTTAAAACTGAATTTTTTTTTTTTTTCATTGAAGTGTATTTTCCTCTTTAAGGTATGAATGTTTCCTTTTATGCTCCTTCTGCTTTTTTTGGTTTATGTACTCCCTTGGGTACCAATGCAATGGCCATTTGGTCATTCAGGAGGAAAAATACATTTAACAAATGCTTTTCTGACCCATATCTTGCTTTGAGAGGTGTAGAAGATGGATAGTCCTAATACATTCTGCTCTCTTCCTCAGACAAAGCTACCCAAATTTCATAGACAGAATATAGGTTTTCCATGATGCGAAGTTGCAAATTGTATTGTCATCCAGATTATTGATGTTATTTTTGAGGTGTTGCAACTGTGGGCATAGAACAGCACAACCTGCGTATAAGACAATGCAAAATAGCCCTTTAAATTATAAATACTCAGCATGAAAATTTCTGTCACATTTCTTAAAAGCCTGCTGACGAACAGCTTTATGCTGGGAAATGGCTTCCTAAGCATGTTTGGTTGTGTGTGTCTTTATATCTGAAAATGGGGATATTTTATTTTAGCAAAGATTCCCAAGAGATCTGCATGTCTCTTGCTCTTTACCCCTGTTCTTTCTTGATTTGTGTGATGATGAGTGCAACGTCGCTTTGTTGCACTGATGGGATCATATTTAGTGGACTCATTGCTTGGTTCTTATGAATGCCCGGAAAGTATTGACACTGATCATTTCAGAGCCTATTATACTCCAAAACCTAAAATACAGTTGATAGAAAATGGTGTCAATCCCATGGCATTTGCAGAGGCTTCTCCACGGCACTGGAGTCTGAAGAGCTGTAACTTTGCAGAGATACACAAAGGTTGTAAGAAATCTGCATTCACTGCTCCTTTTGCCTGCTTATTAGAAAGTAAGGAAAAGCCCAACTTGGACGGGGTTTTTTGTCATTAATTTTCAATGAGAATGTGATTATGCTCTAATTGATGAGCTCTCCTGTGAAATCTCATGGCATAGATAATAAAGCTAACAGGTATCTTCCTGACCTGGGGAAAGAACAGACTTTCCCTCCGTATAACCACAGTGCTAATGACACTTAATAGAGAACACCATTTCACCTTTTTCTTTTTTTTTTTTAATTCTGCTTCATCACTCACTAAGGACCACATTGTCAGCAAATGTGTACAGCTTCATATATTTTTCAAGATATGCTTGCTACCTGTGTGATAAGCCTCATTTTATGCCCCGTATTAGGCCCTTCTCCAGTCTGGGTGTTATTTGTTCCCTGGCCCTGGATTATCTTGGAGCAGGCGCTTCTGCGACGCTGTGATTTGGCGATTATTGTTCTTGACATTTTTCTCCATGGAAGAAGAAGAAACTTCCTTGTGACTGCATTTTGCTGTTCCAGGCGTATGCAGCATCTTTACTATCTACTGATACCCTTTCTGAGGTTAATCTATTGTAAAATTAGATTGTAAAAAAGGACACAGTTCCCACATTTACATGCCAGCACTGAAGGACTCGTGGAATAATTCAAATACTGTACAATTCCTTGTGCAGAAATCACTGCAAAATTCATTTGTAAGTGACATGTAAACCATGCAAATTAGCATGGATTCTTCCTCAGTTCAATTCATCTTTCAGAGGTTGTTACTCTTCCCAATCTGATTGCCTTAAGAACACAGACTGTCTTCTCTTGATGGTGAAACTGCTTTAATCCCCTTTTCCAAAGGTCAACTAATCTCCAGTCTTAAGTGCAATAGATGCAAATACAGTTCTCTTGCAACGTTCCTTCTAATTTAATTCTCTTTTAAGCTTTCATGTATAAACCTAGTAATGGATCAAGTTTGGAAGGGGTCAAAAGGTTTCTGTTCCAGTAAAATTTAAATTGACATCGCATACTGATAATGGTTTGCTCTACTTTACTATAAACACTAGCTACTACTCTATTGGCATATAATTTTGTGCAACAACACAGTGATTCCAAGCAGCAGCAGAACATATTCTTTGTTTTGTGGCAAAAGTTAGTGCCTGCAACCTGTGACACAAGAGAAGCAAAAATGCGTCGTTTTTAATTCACGGTCGTTATGCAGCATCTTTGGCCTACTTGTTTTATTCCATCACCCCCTAATTGCATTTATAAAGCAAAAAAATGATGCAGATATTGCACGCAAATATAAAATTAACAATTAATTACCTGCCCATTGCTGAGACCTAAATAAAGGCCAAAATGTGATTATTTTTTTATTACTTGGAAAAAAGGCTCAGTATTAAGCAGCTGTACGTAGTTGGGTTTTTTTTGGTCGTTGGTGTAGAAACCCCCCACCTTTAAAAGCAAGTGAATAAGCACAGTCCAGCATCCGATTGACTGCAGACAGGAGAATGGCAACCACATTGTGAAATATCGACAACGGCGTTTTCGTAGGTGGAACATGCCCGCGATGTCCTACCGAGCTGGATCACGCTTTCTTGTTAAATTCGAAAAAGGGCTGGTGTTATCAGCGAGGGACACTTACAGGATTTGATTGATGAATTTACTGCTCTTGTGGATTACCTCGTCCTTTTGTGCAGGACTGGCAGAGTGTCAGGATTGGGTCTTGACAGACACCAGAACATATGTCCATACTAATTTACGGTGAGGACCGGGGAGCCAGGGCGTCATTAGACACCAGGCCACCGTGACATGGAGTAGAAGGCCTGGATTTCGTTGGATGGCACTTTTTCCTCCTTGAAGGCAGCCTTTCCTATAACTGCTCTGTATGATTTCATGATGTACTAAAAGTGCTGCGTGATCATTAATGGAGTATGTGGAGGGGCACAGCAATAAAAGATGGGGTTATTGATTACCTTGTCTTTCAAAACAAAGGGTTGTACAGAGCTTATAGGTTTACGCAAGGAACTTAAAATATTTTTTGTTCTAACCTTGTTAGAGTTTCTGCCTTTTTTGTGCAGTGAAACATGGAAGGTGTCTTGGTCCCCGCTCACGCCGGTGGGTTGCCCACGCTCTCTAGGAAACCCTAATGAGTATTTTTGAAACAAAACACTCAGGGTATCAGCGCAGGGTGTCAGATTCTAGCACATGAATTATACTTTGCGTGTGTGTTTTTCACCGAAGCAGATAAGGGTGGAAGATAAAGAAGGTATTACATACTTGGGGGGTATTTTAATTTTCAGACTACCCTAGCTGGGGGGCAGCGGCAGGGAGGGTGGAAGGCTGCCATGAGGCTCTGCTCGCTCTGCTCTGCCCTCCCAGCCGTGCTCCCACTGGGTTGGAGTGGGGGGCTTGCTGGAGCAAGGACCGCGCGGTTCTGCTCTTTGTTCCCCGGCTGCCTGAAGTAAATGGCTGGAAAACTTCAGTGAGCATCTTTCGTTAGGTTTGCAAAAAGGAAAAAAAAAAAAAAAAAAGAGAGAGGGGTGAAAGAGAAAGACAGGAACAATCCAAATGTGCCCTGCCAGCCTGAAATAGCTCGCCACAGGTTTGAAATCCATTTCCCACAATGGTAAGAATTAAAAAGCCACAAAAGCCGACCTGTACATTTGTGCTATATGAGGATTGCTGATACACAGCAGAGCTGTCATTTTAGGAGGAAATCATCCATCATCTGCCTGCTAGTCCCCAATAATCACCTTCTATTACAGTCAGATTGAATCTTCAATCGGTGGCGTAATGCCAGTTTTTCCACAGTTCTCAGTTTCCTGTTCTTTACAGAGGTATTCAAAATAATTTGCCATTCAACTCTACAAATGTAGCACTTGCGGAGAATATTATTATTGTTAGCATGTTGCTTCTAAAGCAAATCTGTGCCGAATCATAATTTGCTGAATTAATCATGGGTCACCCATTTACATTCCTCTCCCCTTTTTTTCCCCCCACACCCAGTTACGATTTTGTAATCACTGTTGTTGTTGTTGTTGTTGTGTTTCGTACACACTGATGCAATGTACAATTTGAAAAAGATGTTGAGCAATGACCCTATTGCTAACGATAAAAGCAATGACCTGATTAGAAAGACTCCATCAAGCAGAAAGCTAAGGGTGCCAGTGCAAGGAAAACTGACGGAGATAAAATGTATAGTGAAAATGGCCAATGTTAAGACAGAGTTTAGGATGGGTTTTATGGCATCTTCCTCTCTTCTAATTGTTGGTGTATGGGAATACAGAGAAGACAACGAGGATGTCCAACTTGATAAAAGCCTCAGATTCCTAAGCAGCCAAGATATCATGGGGAGTATTTTGGGGGTCCTGAGGGCCCAACAAAACTTACCCATCTTTTAAATACTTTAAATGTATGTGAATTTTCACATCTCTTTTTCCCCTTCTCCCCAGTGTGAATTAAGATGCAGCCTTGTACTAAATTGAATCTCTGCCTATCTTCTGCGGTGCTTGTGATTGCCTCTGCTTTTCACATGTCATTTTAGTCTTCACCAAATAGATTTCTTTTAGCTTTTTGCACAAAATTGAAGTACTGTATTAAAGCAGAAGCCTTTAGGGCATACAATTGTTTTTTTCCTTTTGGAAAATAAATAATAGTAAAATTTAATTACTGTACCTACTACTTAAGTAAAGTTTTGGTTCCTCTATCCAAAGTCCAATTTCCTACTTTGTGGTTAAAGCTCCAGTATATTTTGAGGGCAGTGTACTGTTACATGCCTGAATTCAGCAAAGGAAAATAGGAAATAATTCACTCTGGCTTGAAAAGGGTGGGGATTTCTTTGTTTCTTTTTATATTTATTCAGGAAAAGCTGACAATCGTCCCACATTAATGAACAACACCATCAATCAAAGTGCTGACAATGAGCGGAAAAGCGAGGTAGATGTCAGACTGACGGCATATTGCTTTTTTCAGCTAGGCCAGGGCTGTTTATAGCACTTTTCACTGGCAAAACTCTGGCTGCAGCTTGACAGGAATAGAAAGCAGAATCAGAAATTGCATGTGGAAAGTTGCTCCTGTGCTTTGTAATCTGAAATTAGCATTGAAATCCAGTCGCTACCGTGTCGTTTTCATGGATTTGCGTTGCAAGGTGGCAGGGTTTTTCCTACCTCCTGGTGAAGAGATGATGCCCCTTGCTTCAGTAGTCAAGAGACAGCTCAGCCAAGGGCTGCAGCACCTTGTGAATAAAGCAGAGACGAAAACATAGCTTGGATTATAATCCAGTCTCTCCCTGGAGTCCCCTGCTCTGTGACGGCAGAAAATCCTCCCTGCGGGCACCATTTTCTTGCCTTTCTTTTCTTTTCTTCCTGGGCCATTTGCTTGCAGCAAGGAGAAGCCGCCAGGTTCCCTCTGCTGCTGACGGGCTGTGTGCCTGGGGCAGGGTTGCTGGTACGAGAGTTTTTCTGCCCCGCTTTGCTGCGTGAGAAGGGTGATGGACCACCCAATTTATGGAGCATGGAGGGATGTGAATGCCCAAAGCTGAGTGGCTAGATGTCACGGGACCTGGACCACAGTGGAACTAAAGGCTGTGACATAACAGAAAAAGAGTATTTTGTCCACTGCCCAACCTGTCAACTCATCTTCATCCTCACTTGCTCTCTCTGGAAGATGTGGGTTACCTCCGTCACCTCTTAAAATAGCCACCTAAATGCCTATCTCAGGAGTCTCCCTCTCTTATTCAGGATCTGTAGTTTAAAACTCACGTATCCATTCCCCCTCTCCTCCCCTCCCAGCTGAACCAACGCCAGCTTTTGCTTAAACACTTGGCCGGACACAGCGCCGCGTAACTCCTCCGTAGCTGTCGGGACCGTGTTACTCTCCGCAGCAGCAGCGCGGGGCTGGGGCTGCGGGGCAGTGAATCAAGCACCGTTTCTTTAAAGCCTTTACAGAAACAACTGTGTTATTGGAAATCGTTTGAGTCATTGCCCCGCTGCACGACCTTGGTCAAGTCATTTCCCCTCTCTGTGCCGCCGTTTCAGCCCTCGCCCCACATCTGTCTGGTCACCATAAACTGTAAGATCATCAGGGCAGGGCTCTCCCTCTCGCAGACATGCACACAAGCATGAACAGAAGATAAAACAGAGACTTCTGGCTCAAAAAATGGGGGAGGGAGTGGTGAATACAAAACCCAGGAATGTTTCGGTCATTTCTGCTTTGAGAATTTCATAAGAAAACAGTTTTTCCTACTTCTCTGCTGATGTGTGGGAAAACTTTTATTAAACTTTTTCATATTTGAAACATCTGAGAGTTTTGAGTTTCCCTTAATTGTCTCTTTCCCACCCTCACTCAGCACAGAGAAAGAGGAGGAAAATGGGGAAAAATGATTAAACTGAAAAATAATGTCGGAGGGAGTCAGAACTTAATGTTTCCTTTTAATGCTTTGGAACTTTCCAAAGACGAGGAAGTCATGAAAGGTTGGAGCAGCAATTAAAAACAAATAAATAAAAAGAAAAAAAAAAGAAAGAATCTCATACAAGGGATTTCATAGAAGGCTCTGAAGCTTCAGGAGCTTTAAATAGGAGATTTTTACAGCTGTTTCCCTTCCTCTGCATTTTCAGTGGAAGGGCGTAACACAGCCTTGGGGGAGGAGGTGTCTCCCGTGACCAGAGAGCATCCCGGCAGGGACTGGCTTGGTCCAGATGGGGGGGTTTTAGCCCGACATCTTTCTGTTCCTAAATACCTTATGGTTTCACACGGCAGACTGATACCCTCTGCCACGTCCGGCTGATGTCTGGATGCGGGGTCGCTGTTTAGGACTATGGCACACAGCAGATTTGTGTTAAAGCAGATAGGGCTGGTTCTGTGTTAGGAAGAGCCTCGGAAGGCTCCTATGGGTCAGCCCTGAAAATCAGCCCGGCACAACCCCGTCTGGCTCTTGGGGGGCTGGGTTTCACCCCCCTCCTCCGCCACAGCCGTCCTGCCGGGTCCTGGGCCCGTCCCTCTATGCTCCCCGCTGCTCCCCTTGTGAGGCGAAGGTGTTGCAGCTCCCCAGGGTGGCATTAAAGCCTGGGGACATTTGGGACAGCTGGGTGTTCAGGCGCTGTGGGAATGGAGACCTGGAAAGACGTTAGCCAGGAAAGCACACGATCCATCTCAGACAGATAGGAACAACGCAAAGAAGCGAAAGACGTCCAGTAAACTTGCAGTTTAAACTTGTCCCTTTACTCCTGTTTTTATTCCTATCAATACTTATGCAGCTTTCTCCCCCTTTCGTGCTTATGCTGCAGTTGTACTCATATTCAGGACAAACCCAGTGCCAGTTAGAAAGGCTCTCTTTTTGATTTAGCAGCCTCCAGTGGCCCACGGGAGAAGGTCTAAATCAGTGAATGGCGTGCAGGGTGCTCTGTGGGACACACGGCACACCAGCATTCAGGCTCTGGCCTTTTTTTGGTGTCCCTGGAATGCATTTCCCACCACACGGCCTCTTCTGGTTGCTTGTAACCTTCCAGCAGCAGCACGCATGATTCAGTGGAGGAGCCAGTGCAAAGCTGTGTGGTATTTGGCTTTCCTGAGACACGCGACTTTCTTTTTAATGTTGTCCAGAGGATCTACCTTAGAACAGCATTGCAGATCACCTTCTGGAGCCTTGCTCCTTCTTTCTTCTGAGACACGCTGTGCTTCTTTACCAGGGCCGCAGGTACCAGTTTACAGGGGTGTAGAAAGGGTAATACTTTCAGGAGGATGAATGTACAAATAAGGCGTCTTGTACAATGCAAAGCTCAGAGTGGGGTGGAAGTGAGCGGAAATACTGACTCTGTTGAGCTTAGGGAAACAGCCGCCCTCACATCTCCTTCATCATCTGAAACAAATGAAAACTGGGCTGATAAAATTCATGATGCTATTCCCAGCTGTTTTGTTTAAAGGAAAGTTTCCTTACGTGCAAAGTAACTGAAAACTAGAGATGTAATTGCTAGAAAATGTAACAGTATCTAGCGAAAATTACAGCTACTCGATGAAATATATATTTTCTCAGCATCAGCATAAAAGAAAGAACATTCTCATCCAGAAATGGTATGTAAATAAATAAACTCTAATTGGTTTGACAATGCCCCTTTTCCTGGCAGTGCCAAGAATCCTAGCATTGTAATTACACAGTTCTGGGCAGACATGTGGTTTCCATTAAGAAAGACTTGTGATTGACTGAGTTCATGAGGCATGTCAGAAAAAACACATCAATGTCTTTATAAAATGAAAAAATAGATCCAAATTTACTTCCAACTTCATGAGAAATGTGCATTTGTAAATACTCTGAACACGGTACAAGAAATAGAAGTAAGGCAAGTTGCTATCAGGAACATTTGCCAAATTCATGTTAGAATAGAAACTTAGACAACTAAATGCACCTACTTGTATTTTTGTAAGGAGAAATTCTTGCCTTTTTGGTGAGCGTTTAAAGTTTTCCTAACCTTTTTTTCCCAGTTGTTTCTATTCAGCAGTATAGTAATTGAAAATGTTTCCAATGAAAATGAAAACGATATTCAAAGTCTACCACATTTTGTTTTACCTACATCACGCAAGAGCACTTAGAGCTAAGACACAAGCTTTAAGAGCAAAAACTGCACACAGTTTTTTTTTTTCTGTGAGGAAGGAAAACTGGCTAGTTAGGTAAGGGAAAATTTTATCTAAGAGTATTTTAAACTAAAATTCTAATGACTTGTTTTAATCACTTAAAGTGACTAAAATGTTGGATAGTTTATTTTCTGCCTTAGCATAAATACTTTTAAAATGACAAACATTTTAGGATGCTGCCAAATACTGTCATCTCTTGGCAACCTTAACATTTTATGCTAGATGTATTTTTCTTGACAACAAAACAATTCTGCCTGTTTCTCCTCTTCCCCCTTTTGAAAGGCAGCAGTGGCAAATACAGGGTGTTTTTTAAATGGATTATATCTGTGATGACTTCTAGACATAAATACAGATTTAAAATCTAGTGACTTTTAAAAAAAAACTTTTGGGGTCACTGATTGTGCCCTTTTACAATTGTGCTAAATAATAAGATTTCTTTCTTGACCCCTCCCAATATAAAGTGAAAAAAAAAATTAATTCTGTGACAAGAAACATTGCTTTTATGGGTAGGTCACTGCACGGTGAATCTGACTGTCCTGCCTGTGACTCACTGCTCTGCCACAGGCTCCTGGCATGGATGTGGGCAAGTCATTTAATCCATTTTGTGCCTCCACCTCATTGTTGTGAGGTTAAAATCCACTAATCTCTGTGAAGTGCTTGCATGGCACAGCGGGGAGGATCAGAGAAGTACCTAGAGAGATACACCAAATCTAGCAAAGGATTTAAATTGTGCGGTATGTCTGCCAAGTGTTTTAATACTTTTTAACCTTTTTAAAATACTTTTAAACTTTTTATCCATTTTAAACTCCTAAGAAATGTTGAATTGGCAACAAAGACTATTCTGTTCATGTAGCTCTAGACAATGATACCAAAGAAAAAATATAGATACGGGCTAAGTTGTTAAAATGGTACAGGAATGGGAGCCATATACACACAAGTTTCTTAAATGCTTAGAAAGATTTAGAAGATCAAGTTCATGGGGCAAAATTACCTGTAGGGAACGAAGTGCAAACCTTTTGGCTCAGGAAGAAGAGCACCCTATCATTTGCAAATGCCTTTGGAGCTTGGTCAGTATGTCGATGGGCTCCTTTAGCTTGTTTCTTGCTCCCTAGAGTTAATTTGGAAGTGTGATTTATTTAGATCATTCTGAGTTGTCACTTCAAAAAGCCTACAGACAGTACAAAAGGGCTTGTCTGATGCCTTTTGACCAACCAGTTCATGCTATTAAATTTGCTCACAGCAGAAAGCCCTGTCTTGCAGAATTGGCTTTTTCTATGTATTTTAAGGAATAGCAGGAACCACAATCTCAACAACAAAATTCTCAGGAAGGAGAAACTACGGACTTTCCTCAAATGATGGCACACCATAAAAAACTGTGTTCACTTGTTGGCTGTAACCTTTGTGCGCATGCCATATCGATAACTGCTTTTGTAAATAAGTTTTTACGTAGTGTGCTTAGAGAAAGGACAGTTTGCAGGGGATGCATACAAATTTTGGAGATCCACAGCTGAATTTCTGATCCTGGTACTGAATTTATAAATCATGGCAATCTGCATAGAATACCTAAATGAGTCTGTAGTATATCACATCGACATAAGAGTCACTGAAGGAGTATCTCTACTCACTTTGTTCCTTGGAACACGTTCCGAGTATTTTAAAGTGTGTGGTCAACATGAAAGTAGCTTGGAAAAAATCCCCATCTTCATTTTGCCAGATGCACTCTCTCAAAGGGGCATGATAGCACTGTGAGGGCCCCGAGAAAATGGCGAGGTTTTGAGCACCCACCGATTGCAGAACCAGCCTCTTCATCTGAATATGATGAGCAGTTTCTGGAGCCATTGCATGTTTTATTAAAAATGCTTTTTATAGAAAGACTATTTCGTTCATAGTTTCTCATAGTACAGTTTCATTATGCTATGCTTTTCTGCTCTGTATATAGTAATAGTATTACTGATCAGCCCTATTAGCAAGGTTTCAAAAGAACAATTGCGTCTCTGTAAAACCTTGGTACAGCAGTTAAAAATAAAACTTCCAGACTGATTACAAAATCAGCATCGTACTGATGGCAAAAGAAATGCTCCCTTCGCTGGAGTGTCTGCCTGTTTACATTTTGCTGTGAGTCTGGTGTCTTGGTTTTGGAGTCAGAAGGACGTAAGGACATTGGACTCTGCTGAGGTAGCCTGCAGTTTTGATGGGTAGTCCGGAAAGCTTAAAGCTATTTTTTTTTTAAAAAAGCTTATTTTAACATAAATGGTTCTGGGATGGAGGGACTGGTTTAATCCTCCATTTTTCTAGGTTCAATGCCAACCCTTGCCACTGAGATTTGGTGTCTGGGACTGGTGACAAGCACAACTGAACATGGTGTTCTAGCAAGCACCCAGTGCACGAATGATCCCGTTGAAGTCAATGGGGGTGTGAGATGAAGGAAGGCGACTTTTTGCTGAACTTCCCACGCAGGTTGCCTGCTTAGTGCTCTTATCATTCGTTATTAGTTGCTCACGAGACTTCTCTTTATCACGCAACAGAGGGGTTTTTGGTGAATATAAAGTTTGCGTTTTGGTTAGCTTGTGGAGTGTCAACAAAGATAGAGATAAAATTTGTCATATTAGTGTCTGTCTGTTGGGGATGCTGGAGGTGATACAACAAGGTCCCACTTGTTATCGAAGCTATAGCACTATAGTAGCAACAGTCATGTAAGAATATTTGGGAATCTTCTACATGTAATTACGCAGAGCTGTAGGAGTCTCTGTGCCTGGGAGAAGTGTGCTGTTGGTTTGGATGTCTAGCTTCGAGCATTTGCTCTGTGTTCAGGAAGTTTGTGACAAAGTGGACATGTTGGTGGCAATGGCAGAGACAGAGCCTTTTCCTTCTTCTTGCCTTGTCTATGATAATGACCCCAAAGCTCTGCCATGTGGACAGAGGAAGAGGAAAGGGGGATTGCCAGCGTGAAATCTGTGCACGAAATGGGGGATAACTCATAATTACCGGCAAGAATCTGGCAATCCTCACTCTTATTATAAGCTTCACAAGGCTTTGGGGACACCTGACCACCTCGGAGTAGCTGCTGTGAAAAGCAGTGTATCCCCTGGGAGCTCCTCCGCATAAAACTGTTTGGAGCGGTGTCGAGCTGTGATCCAGGATTTCCACCCTGAAGAGCTGCGGGGGGTGGTTTCTGATGCCAGACAGCTGTGTGGCTGCTGATCCAGCTGCACTGCATTTGGGGAGAGGAAATTCAGGAGTCGGTATCACAGGGGCAGGCTTTTAGTAGCATCAGATGTTTGGGGCTGAGCTTCTCTATGCACCTTCCAGCACCGCTTTACCAGGCAGCTACGCCTCCTCTGCCGAGTGGATGTTGCTAGCCCGTCTGTTCTGCAGCTCCAGAGATGATGGCTAAGATGCTGAATGCTGTGTTAGTGAGTAACCTAATGCCAGATTCACAAAAATACAAGGATCTTAGATGCTCTGTAGAAGCCTGCTTTTCCGTTGCTTTGAAAGGCAAGTTAAGCATCTAAACTGAAGTTTAGGTATCTAAATACCTTTGTGGATCTTGGATTGAAGCAAGTCACTTAGGCAGTTTTGAATATGATATCCATAATATATCACTTTGCTTCTTGTTTAAATATTTATGGGGAAGGCTCGGGGCGAGGCGAGGGGGCGATAAGGCTGACTGTAAATTGAGAGAGGACATTGGGCTCTCTCTGATGTCACCGTAGATGAGTCACTTCTCCACATTAAGACTAATCTTATACTGGCTTATGAGCCTTACCAGTTTAAAGAGAACACTTTGAAAATATTGTTAAAGCCTTTAAAGTGCATGGGCAGGTTCAGGAGGCAGCTTTTTTGCTTGTCTTTTGTTGATTACTATCTGGCAGGGAACTGGACGCTAGAGGTTTTCACTTGTTGGTTGTACCACCAGAATCCCCCAACGGGAATACCTGAGTTCCTCTAGAACAGGAGGATTCACGGAGTTTAAGCTGCAGGACATTCCTCTTTTGGGGAAGATAAGAAAACCCCAGCTTCGACTGAAAAAGAAATAAATTTGCATGATCTGAGATTTCTCCCCATGGATTAAATACATCTCTGTATACGTTTCCTTTGGATCATCCGAAGATGTTAACCTTGGTGGGGAGTCTCAGTCCTCCCACCCGCACACTGTGATCCATTTTTCTGAATGGCATGTACTGCTCCATGTTGTTGCATCCACACGATAATTAAATGTGCCTTCAAAGAGCACTGAAGATAGGTAGACTTCAAGCTTGCTGCTTAATTGCTCTAGCTCCGTCCTGTTGCTCCCCATCACTGTGCAAACGGTATCGCTCACTGATATTGGAAACAGATACCTGAAGGTATGGCCTCTGAGGGGCTTAGGGTATACTGTAAGATAGTTTTGATAGGAACGTACAGTCAATTACACTTTCAGGAAGGCCAATAAATGAATGTACCTTTTCAGAAAGCGCATTCATATACACAAAAACTCCTCATGTTTCCTTTTGGTTCCCCCCCTTTTTTTTTTTTTAAAATCTTTCAATTTCCAGGAAACATAACCAAGTAGGAGACAAAGCTTTTTCAGTGAAAATGCCGAATAGAGTGCTTGTTTCATTTAAATACCTGCCTTGAAAAGCAATAATCTTACATTTAGAGAAAATTACAATGGAGGATAGAGAGTAATGAAAATGCGGAGTCTGGGTCTATTTGTCCCTTCCAAGGGAAAGCAGGGTTACGGAAAACCTTCTAATGAGGTGAATATGTTCTAATGCACTTTAATTTTTTTTTAATACTCAAGCTATTTCTGCAGACTACTTTAAAATGTTAAATTAAGATATGATTGTTTTCTGCCTGTTGGACTTCCCCCTGCAGCTCCAGCCACACCTTACTGTTTAAACTGTCCCATTTATCGCACTCTGAGCAGCATTTTAAAATAATAATAGCATGCAATATTCCATCCCAAAATACATACATATTTTTTACATGTTCAGATGTGATATATGGACCTAAAACCAAATTAACGTGTGTGTCACTGTGGGTCTGTGTGCGCTGTGTACAGTCTGTGATGTTACAGAATAGAAATAATACAGTATTTAAAATGGAAATGGTGATACATTTGCAGGTAGTACTTGACTTGTTATTTTCTAGGAGAATCTGGGGGCATTATGATGCCTCTAATGTATGTATATTCTAACAGTAATGCATGCTGCAGTGATAATCTCTTGTACCAAAAAAAGAATACATATTAGAATACAGAATTCAAAATTTTTATGGTTGTTAGGTAAAGTGATTTTCAAATTAGTTTTTAATGAGTTCTAATATTTTAATACAACACAAATTTTCAAGTTAGAGGTGCTTTTTTAGATTTTCTTTTTTTTGTTGTTTTAGACAATGGGATACAATATTACTTCATGGGATAACATTTAATTAAAATATACTAATTTATGTATTTGTTTATTAGTTTTATCCCTAAAGCAGCAAAAACCTCTGCGTAATTTTTATGAAAAATGTAAATGAGGTCTTTGGCATCACTAATAAAGTGGAATTAGCATACATTTAAAAAATGGCTTGTTTCACTGTAATAACATCTATAGCAATAACTTTAAAGGTGCTGCTTTGATTGGGAGCACACCGAGTTTGCACTGAGGCAGCGGAGGGGTCTTTTCTTTCCCCGGACCAGATTTTGATGCTGTGGTTTATTGTCCCGTTGGGTTTGGTGGGACCTGTGTGAAGTGTCCCTTGGTTTTTCACATCCTCGGCTTGTGCCCGTGGTGCGATGCTGATTTACACCGTCGGCAGCTGGCTGGACGTGCCGGTGGGAATCTGGCTCGTTCAGACTGAAGGCGTCTCTAGCCTTGGCTTTAGCTGAGGCAGGATCAGACTGCTCTGGGAATAACCTTCCATTTTCCTAATTTCCTTTTTAGCTTTATTAGGTTTTACCTGATGAGGTCTTGTCAAAAAGAAAAGTTTCCTCTTATTACTTTCAGCATATGAGGAGTTGCAAGGCGAAAGCCCAGTCGGTCCCGAGACGGACAAAATTTCCATTGAAGTTTATAGGAATTTTGTCTGAGAAAGATTGTTAAGATCGGGCCTCAAATTTTTATCCTGTGATATAATGCATCACTGCAAGACAAGCAGGGTTGCTGGCAATCTGCTAATGAGACTGTTTGTGTTTGAGTTTCTTTGTTGTTTTAATCATAAGTATTTTTACAAGATCCTGTAACTCGCTGTGGGCTCGATCCTTGGTGTCGGGGGGCTGTGCTCCGCGGGGTCGGCTCCGGTAAGCCGAAATCTGTGGCAGTCGGTGTGGCTGGGCGCAGAAAGAGGGTCCGGCTGGGTTTCCAGTGACGAGGTCTCGATGGTTTGTGCTTGTTCGGGAGTATCTGTATGCATGTATTAGAAAGAAAAAGCAGCATCCTCCTCCCTCTCCTCTCCCAGTTTCTCAGCTCTTTCTTAGTCTGCTTGTAAGAATGATAAAATCGAAATGTAGGAAGTCAAACCGTTTCAGAAACATTTTGAGAGTGCAATGCTGAGCGTTAGTTTCAGCGGCTGAAATACCAAAAAGCTGCAAACTGGCGCTCCAGCGGGGCGGTCCGGCCGTGGGTGGCACAGGGACATGGGCAGTGGGAGCACCCGCCCTCTCCGTGCCCCC